>NC_066367.1:30796481-31011481 GCF_013377495.2 Cygnus atratus
AGGATACACCGGGCCAGAGAGCAGATATGGGCTGTAATTAAAAGGCAAGCAGGGAGCTGAGCAGGCTGTGTGATTGTTCCCAGGACTGAAGTCAAAAGCTGACCCTGTCTCCACCTCTGCAAGGGCAGGAGAGCCCAGATACATGTCCTCTAACCAAGTCATGTGTCAGAATTTTTTAATGACGCTTTTCTCTCTGATTTGTGTTTAATTTGCCCCCTTTCCTTCTGAAGATTACTCCCTTTTTACATCCCTCAGAATAAAGAGCATTTAGTTAGCGGGGAAGAAAAGATTGCCATTGAAGAACTAAGAAAAGCACTGGATTAATTCTCTGCCTGCAGCCAAACTGAGAGTTCATCTCCTAATAGGCCATTTCAAAGCAGTTAGATTTACTCTTTTAGACTAACCATACTGTCTGAACAATATTTTATGCCTGTGCTAAAATATAATAGGCTAGAGAGACAACTCAGATGTCAAGAGTAGATAGTGCTGTCAAAGTAATTTGTCTTGGGTAATAGATAGACTGACATGACTTTGAAATATTTTGAGAAAGAAATCGTTCCACATTTGAATGGTTTGTTTCCTTCTCTTTAAAAAGCCAAGACTGTATTATTTAAATCGTGTCTATCGCAAAGTCTTTATTTTCTGTGAAAAACGCATTGATATTGCCAGTGATGAGGACATGGCACAGTGGCAAGGTTTGACAGGGGAACCAGGTGTTGCCAGCACAGTGCTCCCAAAGCATCCTCTGACCTCTGGTATTGTAACACCTCGGTGCTGCCAGCACCAGCAACCTGGGGGCTCAGGACCAGGTTAAAAAGTCCCGGTTAAACCCAGAGTTCCGGGAAGTGAAAACAGCACGACCAGGTTCAGGAGAGATGTTTCCATCTGGAGTGCTTCAAAGCTTTGATGCTGGCAGAAGGAGCCAGCCTGCCCACAGGACACCACGTCCACAACAGCCCCCAAGTGGGGGGGCTCTGCCTGCATCTTTTTGCCCCTTTTGCTGTTGCCATTGCAAAAGTGTTATTATTATGGATTATAGCTTCTAGAGCTTTTATTGTCTGCCTCTTGTAGGTAGTCAGCAACTAGATGTACGCTTAGGGGATATGGAAATTCATTTTATGAATGATCTGTTATCCCGTATTGTCATTTGTCTAATTGTTCTGGTAGAAGGGCTTAACTTAGCTCTTTGTTAATCAACTATGTACAAGGACTTGGAAAAACTCAGAAAAGTCTTAAAAGAATTCACTGCCTTGTGTTAAAAAGAAACTTGGTAGGGTCTTATTCTACGGGATACTGAGTAAGTGAGGTTTTTAGTGTTTTCTTAGTCCCTCCGCACCACTGTGCTGGGTAAAGGGGTGGTTGAGGAAGGAGCCAAGCACTCAGAGGAGGACCACCTCCACCATGCCCCTGCTGGGAAACCTCCTTAAAGGCAGACAAAGACCTATGGGTCAAAGGAAAATAAGCAAATAGCATGTTTAAATGCTTCCTTCATCAGGGAAAGGGCCATCTCCTTTGGAAATGAGCACGTGTGAACTCAGTGTAGAATTGTTTTTTATAGAAATATAAAATATTTTGCATCTGCAAAGCTTTCCAGCACTAACATCTGTTTCTCACCCCCCTTTACATGGGTATAAATGACCACCAAAAAAAAGTGGGTCCATAGCAATAAGTTGCTGCTTCTGGAGCTTCCCAGGAACTTTGCATAGCAAGGTGAATAGTCAGCCTTGGCATCCTTGTTTTATGGATGAGTGCACTGGAGGGTGGAGGGAGACTTGTCCTAGACAGCGCTAGGAATAGGGTGTAGATGCCACACTATGGGCTCTCACGTGTTAGTGGCAGAGATGACACTTGCAGGTAAAACGTCCCTTTCCTATTGCTACTCTACTGCCACTTGCAGCCATTCCTATTCAAGGCATGTTATTATCAAATCTTGCAGGGAGCCCCTAGAGAATTTCAGCTGATAACTAAAAGAAACTCCTTTATGTTCATAATGATAAAACAACGCATCGAGTCATTCGAGTTGATTTTACCCAAGACATTTCCCTGAGTTATTGCTCCCTTGCCGCTGTCATGGTCTTGAAGCTTTCAAAAGCCCATTTTGTTTCTGTGCATAGCTCTTTCACTGTCAAAGACTGGGGCCGTACCCCTGGGTTTGCTTTTGCGGTTCAAAGAGGACCGAATGACGCAGCCCCTCAAAGTTAAGCAAAACATCCTCACGGTTAATGAACTTGTCTAATTTTATGCAGAAAATGCTGCCATCTTCCCTTTCAAGACTGACACCGAATTCCAGGTTGATAGCAATGGGGATATTTACAAAAGCATCTCAGACTTGGATGAAAATCTCTTTGACTTTCAGCCAGACCTGCGTGCTCCTATATACTTTGGGGGGAGATCTGCAGTTCTCAGAGCCTTTTAGGCAGCAACACAAACCCACCTGGCTTCTCTTATGGGCTGTGGCCAGCCAGTGCAAATCCATGCCTCTTACTCAGCCGAGCAAATCCCATTTACTGTAATTGCAGGGTACCCATGTAAGAAAATGATATGGCTCTACTTCAAGGGTCTCCAGAGTTGCTTTATGATTATCCTATGGTATTTGATACATGTGGTTGTTTGTTGTTTTTTTTTTTATATCTTCAGCAGTGAGTGTCAAAATAAGAAAAAAAAAACAACCCATACATGAAAAGACAAATACCCTAAAAAGATTAAATTCTTATGCAGATGAGTGGGTAGAAATGCTCCTGTCTACTCTGAGATCAAGTTGGCCAAAATTATAAAGTATAGATTAATGTATAATGCATAAATGTAGAATGTATGTACAGAATTGAATGTATAGTATAGATGTAGAATAATAATGGTGCACTGGATATAGCAGAGTGATTTTAAACCAAGGGCATACAGCCTTTGCTGAGATCCAGTCAGGTTTCTTAATCTGATTTATGATGCAAAATTTAGGTCAGGTGGATTGATTCCTAATAGAGATATAATGAATCAAAATTCCTAGAACGGCTTTATTTTGCACGGAGGTGTCAACAAGCTGTACTTCTCTATTTGTGCACCTGGCATGTAATGATTCTCTTGCAAAAATCATAATCCATCAAGTCCTCCATTCAAGAATATCAATCAGTGCCAGGAACAAGACTATTTTAGCCAGGAGTTCTCAGTCATTTTGTTTTCCCCTTCATGAACACATAAGGCGCTGTGACATTTAAATTGTGCTTTGACATGTAATCATTAAATGTTTGAAAACGTCTCATTCAGTTTTTGTTGCCTCATCCATTTGCTTACATGGGCTCCTTGTTTTGGCATTGTTTTTGCAGTTTTTGTTTGTTTGTCTGTTTGTGTGTTTGTTTTTGAAGCATGATACCCCTATTGTTGCTTTTAGTAGCTGGAGGCAAAATTATCTCAATTTCCTGACAACAAACTTGCTTTTAGTATTAGCAAGCCAGAAGTAAAACTAATGAGAAGTCTGTTCCTGCCTTCATGAGAATTAAAGAAGCACAGAACTTTCTCTTAATATGCCTGTTCTTGACATAAGAAGCCAACTTCAGGATGACCTTCCAAAAAATTGTCATATAGGCATGAATACAGATCTATGGGAACTTCTGGCTAAAATTTATGTCTTTCCTATGTTATACATGGGTTTTGCCAGGTTAAAAGCACGGAAAAAAGTAAAAAATAAAAGAAAAAATATGATCAGGCCATGTCTAATTCTTGGTCTTCTGACAGTGTCACTTGATGGTCAGATTTCTGGTTGAACTTGAGGAACCGATACAAGGATATTTTCTGTAAATGAAATGGTGCTTTCCCTAGAGAGGGGGACTAAGTGAACATGATTTTTTTAAGTTGGTCATTAAGTTATATGGAAAAAACAAAAAACAAGCAAACAAAACATTAAAAAACAAAACAAAACAATAAATAACCAAACATTTTAAAATGGACATAAGGTGAAGACCTCTACAGAGTATGTTGAACTAGTGCCTGGAAATGGCATTAACGCTCACACTGCTCCTGACTGTGCTGGTGTTAAAGAAGCCAGGAATGGTATGGCAGAGGTTGTTAACTTTGCTTGTTTCAGCCCAAATTCAGCTCGGTGCTGTGGTCACTAACACCCTGCTTCAGCTACCACTGGCTGCTACCTCCAGCCTCTTCCCTGAAGCATCCTTCGGCATTGTGCAAGTCTGAGAGGGCTGGAGGGATCTTTGTACCTCTTCCCCCTGTTGGAGGAAATATTGGAGACCTTGGGATCAGGGAAAGCCCTGTCAATCCAGCTCCCTTTTCTCAGCGTGGAGGTGGCCACAGATGGCCGGCTTTTCCCCACGCACCTCTCTCCCATTTAGAGAGGTTGAAAATTAAGGTGGCTGCTGTGTTATGTGATGTGCCAGATGCAGGCAGCTCTCGGTGACTTGTGGAATGGTTGTGTCTTAATTGTCAGCCCCTGCAACGTGCGCAAACCAAACTGCTCAGCCTTGCAGTCCAGAGTCCTCCCCTTCCAGCCTGGGGAGAGGCAGCATGCCCCCAGCCTTCTGCAGATCTCCTGCTTTCCCTCTCTTGTGATTCTGGTGCATAACTGAGGAAATTATACCTCATTTCTTCCTGGTGCAGATTGCTGCAGCTGCTTGCCATCGGTGGGGCTGTGCCAGATTGCAACAGCAGTGAGCCTGGCTCA
The DNA here is from genome assembly GCF_013377495.2 of Cygnus atratus. Taxonomy (NCBI): domain Eukaryota; kingdom Metazoa; phylum Chordata; class Aves; order Anseriformes; family Anatidae; genus Cygnus; species Cygnus atratus. Next base: position 30,801,148 of record NC_066367.1, read on the forward strand.
GAGCCAGCACTTGGCACGGACTTGCTGAAAGCTGTGTACAAGCAAGGCTTGTCACTATGCATGTTATTGCCCTTTTGTTTAGGATATAAATATGTCCCATACATGCTAGCAAGCCTCTCGCTCGCTATTGCAATGGAGAATCCTGTTAAACAGCTGTCATGCTGTCTTCTGTCAAATCAGTTACAGATGCATGTGTCCTTCCAAATAATAAACAGGTATGAAATCGTCTTTATGCAGTGTGCCAGCCCTTGTCACCAGGAATGGAAACCAGGGAAGCTCAGGAAAAAAAAAAAATCACCCTGAAAGCTGCTGCTCTGACAGAGAGCAGTGAGACTTAAAAGCAGAAAGTTTCCAAGCACTAAGTAATGAACAAACTCTGAGGGGTGTAGAAAAGCTCCTGGTTTGTCCATAAGGTCGCCTTCCTATGGGAGCTGCAGGCCAATGCTGTCAAAGCAGCCATGATCCAGGCTGGACCCATTGCATACTCTGTTATGCCGAGGGTGGCTGCTCATTTTGACTGGTTTTTGTTGTTGTGTGACTTTGGGTGAGAGCAGGCCACCAGACCTCCTGCTGAGGAACCCGCAAAGCACATACGTTTACAAGAGACCCCAAATATATTGCAACCGTGAGCAGTGTTAACTAGAATCTAGAATATGGCTGTTTGTCTCCCACAACATGGAGGTGGTTTGATAAAAAACCTGACATGACACATGCCAAAAGCCACTCAAGCACTGAGCCCTAACGCAGACTTGCTCTTGTGCTAAGCCCTACCCGTAGAAGAGGCAGTCTTTGAGGTGGGTGAGAAAGTAAGCCTAATATTCTGTCATTCCTGGCCCTTTATGTCCCTACACTCAAATCCTATCTCGAACAACAAGTGCTTGATGGCACACCTCCTCTTTTCTGTGAGGCACTTCCTAGCCGGCAGCTCAAATAGGAGCTGATCTGGGCCTTCACGTGAATTTAGTGTCAAATACTGAAAATCCCCCTTGCACCATGGAGCTAATGAGGCTGATTTGTGAAGAGGAGGATCTGGCCCATAATTTTATTCACATTTTCTTAGGCCATGTCTCTGATAATCACAAAGCTGACATTATCAAATAAATTGCCTATTAGTTATTAGTATCTTGTTTCATACAATAACAGTCAAATGTGCTCACATCTGACAGCAGCGTGTGGAGGTTTGGGAAGTTTTGGGGATCTGTCAGTGACAATTGTTAGTGACAGTGTGGCAAGGAGCCTTTCAGGACAAGGTTGTTCGGCCTTTTATACTGAGTGCTGATGCAGTTCTCCAGCCCAAGTGTGAAGAGAGCAACATCTCACAGCTCGGAGACTGTGACTGTGCCTGTCCCCTCCCCATTTCATAGGCGTGCTGTCAAACTCGTTAAACTCTTATGAAAATCTGCTTGCACCTGAACCAGTGACGGTGAAACCGTATGGTGTACTCCCAGGCCCGTCGGTGACACATCGATCAGCGCGGTGCTCCTGGGCACCAAACACCATACGGTAATCGAAGCTCCGAGCAAGGCTTGTAGGCAGAGGTGCTGAAAACACAAGTGCAGCTGTAAATCAGAGAGCAACTTGTTCCAGAGAACATTTTTACAGGAAAATACCTGTTTAAAAAGGTTATATACACATCATCGAGGGCTGAAACATTGCAGGGAAGGACAAGAGGTGTTTTACTCTGGGCTCTAGTGAATAATGTTTTTAAGGACATAGTTACAACCCATTGCATATACACGTACTGGGGTAGGCGTGAGGAACTGGCCTTGCAAATCCGGTGGGCATTGATTTATTGGTGTGCTTGACCACACCAAAGGGTGCAGGGCCAAGACCACAAGCTCTGGGGCACGGGGAGAAGTTGCTGCCCTGGCTGCCATCCCTGCTGGAGGTACGTGGATGTGTCCTGAGGCATGCACAGCCAGGGTGATGGGATGCCTCTCCTCCACGCCAGCTGATGTGCTCACAAAAGCCAAGCCCTGGTGCCTGGGCACACTCTGTATTTTGCTGACTGCTTCAGACACACCTTTGGCAAAGGCAGGCGGTTGTTGCTGGCAACATCCCACCACGCTGCAGCTCCCTGTTAATTTTGCTCCTATGAGATCACTTTATCAGGAGTTATTACAGCCAAGGCATCAAACTTGCTTTTACGGGGCAGGGCAAACCCGGTCTAATAGATGTGGGTTGGTGATGTTTGCATGATATATTCCTTTTGACATGCCACGCTAATCCAGTGCAGGAGGCCGTTGTCAAAATGGCGCCGTCCTCACTGAGGAAGGCGGCGAGCTCTGAAACCCCACAGAGGGACCTGCAAAGTACGAGGTGATACCCGCTGACAGGTTGCTCATCTGCAGACAAAAATAGCTGTCCTGGTGGGGGCGGATGTGGGAGTCAGCAGCTGGAGGAAGAAGGCAGTGAAAATAACCCCCAAATCCTTCAGACCGAGTCGCCGCCACCCCTCCCTTGGGTGCTTTGCGTGACGGGCTTGGCCGACTGCCTCCCTGCAGGGTGTAAAGCGACGTGCTGGGTACGTACAGTCCCATGCTGTGCTGGCGTGTCTCTGAAGGCGACAGGATTGCTGCAATCATCATAGTGTGCCTGAGCTCATTAGACTAACTTTAAGATTTAATTAGTCTGTATGCCTCAAGCTCAGACTCTTCTGTGACTTACCCCAAAGGATCCTCCCCTTTCTCCAGCACATTGCAGTGAGTGGGAAGAGGTCCAAGCAGGTCGGGTGAGCTCCAAAAAGCCTTGTCAAGGGCTGAGCACCCAGTGACTGTCCCAGCCCTGGCCCCTGGCCCCTTTGGCCCCACAGCAGCGGAGACTGGCCTGCTCCTCCCTTCCCTCTGCTCCCCGAGGAACATCGACGCAGGACTGGTGGTGCACGGGCTGTGAACATCTCCTCCACGAAATCTTTGCTCTCTTTCCAGCTTTATGTTGGAGTTCCACATGACTTTGTGGGCCCCTTCTCTTCTCCCTTTGCATATATTCAGGTTTTCTCATCTGCAAACTTCAACCCTGTCCGTGCTGGTGGCTCACAGGCTGACTTCCCTCTCCCACATCACAATCCCAGCTTGCCTTTTTGACAGATCGCAGCGGATGTCTGGTCACCACCCCAAGCCCTTTGCATCCAGGCTATGCCTCCATTCTACGTGCTATTTATGTCCAGCATCCCCAAGCTGCCACCTCTCCATCCCCCTCCAGAGCTACATCTTTCCTCCAGGCTCTCCTGCACCCACCCTCTCCTGACATGCATCTCGCTGGGCTCCTGCAGGGCTGCCATGCAGGTCCCTCTCCGGGCTGTTGTGGCCATCTCCACCTCCCAAAAAACCTCAGCACTTCTCAGCAGCTCCTTAAAACCCCTAATAACCTCTTGCTGGTGCCCTGTGTCCATGCAGGGGTGGGTGCTCATCCCTTTGCTCCTGACCTGGTTATCTGTAGCGGTCTCTTATGCTGAAAATGCCTTCTTAGTCAGTGCTGTTCTGTTACAGACAGTGATTTCATGTTTTGTACAGTCCCACAGAGGCACCTGGTCAGGCTTGCAGTCTCTGATGCTGTGTCAAAGCCTCTGATATAGATACTGTGAGGGTAATTCTGCATGGGGAGCCGCTGTGCAAAGTACTAATTACCCTGGGCTGATAAGAAGTGGGTTGTTACTTGAGCTTTGATCTTTGTAAGACGTTTGCAGCTTGACATCCTTACCCATGTGGCTGGAAACCCCTCCTCACTGGTCCCAGGGGGTCAGTGACCGCCTGGGGACACCTGTGGCTCAGAAGTCACCACCAGATCCAGCCCATATCTTTTCAGTACGATCCACCACACGAACTGGGAACTAATTTCTTGTCTACCAGCAAGGCTGAGAAGCTGAGACTGGTTGCGTTGTACGTGGCCTGACCCACAGCCTGGGGAAGCCAGGAAGAGCTTTTGCTCCAGACTGGGATGATTTTGGGATCGCCTCCGTGCCTCTGCTCCTCAGCTCCTGGACGTGGGGCAGGGTCTGGGTCCATCACCAGCTGGGCTGAGGAGAGAAGAGGAATTCGGGGAAGGAATCAGGGCAAAAATGGTTCCCAGTACTTTTTTTTGGGAGTCTGCAGAAGCTTGATGCTTGCTTGAGATTATTTTAGTTTTGTGCAGACAGAAGAACTGCTAGGACAGGATAATTAGCTAATTAGCTAAACATCATGCCTAAGTTTTTTGTTTTCATCTTCATGCCAACCTTATTTTTAAACTCTCTCCCCTCCAGCCCCAAATCCAGCTGTTTCTCAAAGTCTTGTGATTAATCTTGGTCCTCATTGTAATCAAGAACAAAAATCCCCTTCATTACACTGTGGCCAGGATTTCTGCTAAGAGGATTTGGTCAATGTTTTTTGCGTTGCACATTTTAATAAAAAATAGCTTTTATTTTAAAAAGGAATTTGGGAAAAATAATCTTATTTAAATTTTTATTTTTTAGATGTACTGTTTACAAAAACTTTTGTGAAAATACTGTCAAAATCATTCTAGATTAAAAAAAAAGACTGGAGAGAAAATTGAATTACATTGCAAACATTTTGCATAAAAATAAAGAGTTGCTCTGAACAAATGCTTCCAAATTTATCACAAAGGAAGCCTGAAATTCAGCACAAATCCAAGTTTTCACTCCTGTTTATTTTGACTTTCCTCCTGGTGATTTATTACCCTCGGCACCCTGCCACACTGTCTGAGCTGTCTTTCATCGCTCTGCTCTTTTCTTTCGGACCTGCTGAAACTTCCATCCCAGCAGGGATGCACCAGGAGCAAGCGCCCATCTCCTCCCAGCTGGTCGGTGCTCTCCTGCACTGCTGCGTGCCTGGGAGGTGGGAGAGGGCTGAGCCAACCCAGGGAAAAAAAAAATAATGAAAGGCAATTAATTAAATAAATTAATCAGTTAAAAGCCAAACCCATGTCCCAGACCTTTCCTCCTGCTTGCATACTTTTTTTTTTTTTTTTTCCTTTTTAAAATAACTTGGGGGCTTCTGGCTTCTGGCTGCTGCTAGGGTGGCAGGGGTGTGACTTCTCCCCTGGGAATAGGGGGGGTCATGGCAGTGCCCCAGGGAGCCAGCCTGCTTTTATCACGTGCGCGTTCTGTATATACCCAAGTTTGTGCTTTCCACCTTTGCTCTGCGCCTCTCACCAAGGCGTTGCAAACTCAGAGCAACGCGTCCAGGGTATTCACCAGTCAGTGGTGGTGTTTTGAAACACTCGGCGCTGTGTTTTTTGCTTGGGCCAGCTTTGTGATTGTTGTTTTGTCCCAGCTTGTCAGCTGGGAGCTGCTGGAACTGGCAGGGAGATGATGCACAGGGAGCTTGTGCAGCCTGGTGCTGGGGGGTGAGCTGTCCCCATAGGGATTGGTCACGACTGGGCTGGCACCAGCTCCTGTCACTCACCCCAGCCACAAAGAAGTAGAAACACACGCTCAGGTGTATTTGTGTAGACACAGACACAGCTTCTGGACTGATCTTCATGAGATCTGCAGGCACTCCCTGGCTCTGTAGCCTGGCAGCAGTACAGGTCATGAAATCCATTGCCTTTCCCAGGTTCTCGCTTGTGACAGCTTGGGGTTGCCCATGGCTCAGTTCCCCTGTTAATGAGGCTGTAATTAGGCAGCACTAGTTGGGGAATAATTTTTCCGCTCCATCAAAGATACTGAGGTCTTGAGCATCGCCCAGCTCTGCAGTGGCGTGAACAGGAAAGGTGAAAAAGGTGGCTTGGTTGGCATTTTTGGGGATGCTTTTAATTTTTTTTTGGTGAAGACCCCACATCAGACACCACAAAATGCCCACCACCGTGCTGCCCACCTGTGTCCCACAGCAGAGCCACAGCAGGGCAGAGATGGCTGCTGGGGAAGGGGTTGGAGGGAAGATGCTGCAGCAAAGCCCCCACTGTGGGTCAGCTCCTTGGCTGGTGCTGAGATGCTGGCCCAGAGGGAAGCTACAGCAAAGAGCCCGGAAACATGAACTCAGCCAACCTCAAAGGTTCAGAAATCACAGATTAAGAAATCCCCTTCCAGAAGAAAATTCCCCCATGTGTTTTCTGCAGGCAGGATGGTGTCCAATATGATTTTTTAATGTTTTATTTTGGCAATATGAAGTTTCATTTCTATTCATTAGCCAGCACTTGAATATGTAAATTACAGGGTAGGAATTAAATTAATATTTTGAATTTCAAAGGCATCTATTGGCCATTGAACTGTCTATCACTAAGATCTTGCTAGCCATGATCCAGGTAACTGAGCAGTGTTTTTGTAGCCTGTAGTGATTCAACCAAAACTTCTTGTCCAGCTCAGTGTTACTGAATTTATGAGCGCGTGTGACTTTGAAGATATAAAAAGCCAAACACGATATCAACAGATTCCAAAGTACAATCTTGTACTAAGTGCAATGAAGTCAATAACAAGGTTCATCTGTTGGGGAAGGCACAGAGGAGGGCAAGAGGGATGGCCAGAGCCTTGCAAGGGTTGCCGTGTACTGAGCACTGAACAGACTGGGACTTTTCCTCTTGGGAAAGTGATGGTTGCGAGGCAGATGAGGCAAAGGTGAAACATCTTGAAGAGGATGGATGGAGTGACTGGAGAAGGATTTTTCACTGCACTGTTGAACACAAAGACTGTGACTGTTTTGGGCAGCAGGTTCAAAGTGAACACAAGAAAATGCCTCCTCATCTGACACCCAATTATGTTGTGCCCCCGTCTGCCTCTCTAGAAATTTTTGAGTGTTGAGTGTTTAGTCAAGTCCTTTTTTGTTGTTGTCAGAGTGAATAGAAAAATGTGCTCCCTCTGTAATAGGAGGGATGTTGGGTTGGTGAGAACACATCACAAAATAGATACTCTAAGGTATATAATCCAACCAAAACTTTATCTCCTCTTTGTCCCACTGACTATTTTTCTAGCCCCAGAAGAAGGCGGGCAGCTCCAGCACACCGTGCAGCAGCAGCACCTGCTGCCTTCCATGGTGTCACTTGCCAGTCTGGAGCAATCAGTCAACTACTTAATAAGGAAAACACTTGAAACCTTTCGTGGTATTTTTCTTTGTTAATATGAAGAGGTGACACACACGTCTAGGCAGCGCTGACTTGCCTTGTGCTACTTTATATGAATGCGTATAAACACCTGCGACCTGCCATCCCCTTGTTTGTCGGTGGGGAGCAATCATTCAGCCACTTAACAATTGCCAGGAGAAAAGCTCCGAAGCTTTCGAACTGGAAATTAAAGCACAGCGCTTTGGTGAGTGATTGCAGTGCCCTGACAAAGCATCCTGGGGTCTTGGAAATAGCCGTGCATTTCGTACGTATCTGTAAACAGCTGACAGCTGATTTCTTACTCCCATTTCTAAGGAGGCTGGGTAAATTCTGAAATTAATGATCACTAGGGATTTAGAAGACAAATGAGTCATTCATTAGCTCAGTGTCCAAACTAATAAGCACTAAATGCTTATGAAAGACATGATTTATTTAGTATTTAGAACCCATGTCATTGTACAATACCTGATGAGGATGCCAAGAAACGAAGACGACCCATGCCCCGGAGCTGTGTGGGGCAGCTGCGTGCTTACCAGGAGCACAGGGGTGGCAGGTCCGGGGGTCTCCTGGGAAGTCAGCAGCCCTTGTGTGGCTAACCTTAGGGTTAGCTTAGCCAGACAAGACCAAGCTTTTTCCCAGTGTTAGGTGCTGCCCTAAACAATGGGTACAGGATGATCGTTCATGGGTATTTCAGGCTGCCTATCCAGGGCATTCAGTATGCGTACAGCACTGCCTTGGACTGCACATCCTTGTCCCAAAGGCATTTTTGGACTTCCCTTTGATACCATCCAGACGAGCAGCCCAACTGCTGCAGAAGAGCCCAGCTATGCTGCTGTCCCCCATTACCATTCAATCTGGTCTGCAATACTTCAAGAGGGTTTTTAGTTCCTGTGCCACTTGGTGCACATCTGTGCTTACTAACAGAGCCTCATGGAGTCACTGTCATGTGTCTTGGGCTCTTCTGGCCCCATGAAGCCCCTCCAGCACTAGCACTTGACCTCTTTTCTCCTTTCTGATTTCACCACTGTTTATGTTTGAGGTAACCAGGATGAGCCACATTAAGTGATTCTTGCAAGTCACGGATTTTGGGGAGTGCGGGGAGCAATTGGTGGCTCTTTGAAGGACAATCAGATCCTCCAGAAATGAGTTTTCCAGCCTAGTAGGCAACAAGCCCAGGTCCCTGCAGGGATCCCCACACATGGCTCTATGTACGGTGGGTTGGGGTCGGTCCTGTGTGAGAACAGAGCTCCCTCTGCTCATTTTGGGAACCCCATCGAGCAAAGGTCAAGTTTGCATACCAGAGACACTAATTCATTTTTTTCCTTTCTTTTTCCTTGCAGGGTGGTCACTTCACCCAGAGAACTGCTCCTATCAGCTGGGTGTTAGTGGTACCCTGTTCCTTCCCTGCTGCAAGTAGAAAGCAGCAAGCATAATATTTGCTCTGCATAGAAGGCATAGAATCAGCATGTTTTATAATCATAGGGACTTCACATGCTTTTTACATTTTATTTATTTTATGTTATTTTATGTTATGTTATTTATGTTATTTATGTTATTTTATTTTATTTATTTTATTTTTATTTTATTTTATTTATTTATTTGCATTGGCCTAGAGCTACATTACTAAATATTTTAGATAGCAAGAATCTGAAAAGTTGGTACAAGCAGATATTTTACAGACCAGAAAATTCACCTCCTTTTCTTAAAATAAAAGACCATCCAACTCTCTGGTGCCTGGTGTGGCAAGGGTATCTGCCCCACAACACCTCCATTGCCACCTTTTAAAGTTCTGAAAAGCTGGCGTTTTAATTAAGACATCTTTAAAAGATAGGTGCCACTGAAATGTGCTGAAGGAGACAATTAACAAACCTGAACATTAATTCAAAATAAAAGAATCTTCACATGTGAGACTTTTGGCACGGATGGTTCTCTGAGCCGCAATTAATTGCTGCAGAGACCAGAGACAAGGCCGAGGTGAGCTCATTTTGCTCCTAAACCAGCCCCATGGTGCCCCTGCCCAGAGCGAGGCGAGCAGGAAAAGAGCCAGGGGAACACATGGCCTCAGCCTACCGCGCTCGCAGGCCCGCGGGTCTTCATGCGAGCCGCCGGGAGCTGTTGCCAGGTTTTTGAGGTCTTCACCGCCTTCAAGAAGCTGCCCACCTTGCCTTGCTTGGGTTCAGGGGTCAGGGCACTTGGTTGCTTCTCCAAACCTGGGAGTCTTGAGAGGGATCTTGACCAGAGGTCCCTCTCACTTCATCCTGTCAAAGCTCAGACCCCAGAGAGCTCTGGCCTGGCCCTTCCCACCTCAGAGCTGCTGAGTTAACCTTGTCCGCCTTGTCGGAGTGCTGTGGATCTCATCCAGGGGCAAACAACAAGACACTTGAATAAGACAAGCAGTTGTGGCTTTATGAAATATCAGCACAGCCTGATTTATGCCATTTAAGAGAGGCATTTATTGTTTCCTTGCATAAGCAGCAGCAGAGGTAATGCATTTGGAGGAGGTTGTAGTCCCTTTTAATGTGTGACCTTCAAGCTCTACAGAAAACTTACAAATGAAAGGCTCCTGTGAGTAATCCCATCTGCAGTCACTATAGTTGCACTCTGCAGAGGTTTGGTGGAAGTCTCTTACCTTGGAATAGCAGGTAATAAAGTAAGGGTGTTTTCTTTATTTTTAATAAAGGGATTATTTGGCATTCAAAAATTTTCCCTTAAGCCCCAGGCTCTGAATTACACTATTGCAAAAAATGTTTTTAATTTAATTGAAGAGTGGTTCTCAAAGCCTGCAGCTCTGGCCATGGCGGACCCCTTTTGTCACAAAGCCAGCCCTGGGTGATGCTGTGTACCCACGGGGTTATGTGGCTGTGTGAAACCTGCCGTGTGGAGTGGGTTGGATCGCCTGCGTCCTTAGAAAATGCTTCTGATTAATTCAGGGATGAATGAGAAACTGGGGTGTGGGGGGGCATTTTGTTGTCTTCCTGCCTTCTTAGTCAATTCTCCCTGTAACAAAGTCTCTCTCTTGGCAGCTAGTACAAGTTCATGGAAATATAAGTGGTAGAAAAATATGCTTTTTGGCAGGGCCAGGAACTGCTCAGTCTTGGCAGGTGTCCTCCAAGGGCACCCGGACCAGAGCTCCAGCAGACATTTGCCCCCACCAGCCACTGGTAAGGCTGCTGAGGGGTCAGCCTGGGCAATTAAAGAGGTGTTTGGGTTTCTTGGGGTTTAAAAAGGAATTTTATATTTGCCTTCCAGAGCATTGATTTCAAACTGGACAAGAGGCTGAGCTGGACTCTCGCTTTTTCATTTATTTTGTCACGTGGGTGGGGGTGAGCTAGCTGGGGGAGAAAGTGTGAGGGATCGAGAGCTAAGCCGGCCTGTTCATCCTGCAGCATCAGAGTGCAAAGATTACATTTTCCCTGTAGCAAACAGTCTTGATTTTTAACATCTGCACAAAGCAGCTGGGGGCAGACAAATGAATCCTGGCAGGGGAATGGGTCTCCTTGGTAAGTGCAGCTGAAAACTGGGGCTGGTTTGACTGAGTTATAAGCCTTGGAGAGCTGCAGTTTGTGCACGTGATGCGTATGGTGTGCACGGGCATGCATGCATCAGCAGGAGAGGCTGGCTGCCCCGTGCCCACACTGGGGCTGATGGAGACCCCCCCAGGGATGTGACTCATTGCCCCTAGAGTTCCCTAAATCTCTGTGACAGTCAGAGAGTGGCTGCAGCCACAGAGCTGCTCTTAAGGGGATGCAGCAAATGCATCTCCCCTCCCTTCTGGGGAAACCAGGCTCCAATAGAAAGAAAATAGCTTATTCCCTCTCTGCCACAGATCTAAACAGTTTTCATCCTTCTCTTTACCTGTGTTTAGTGAGGATACTCCTCATATCTCATCAGAGCCCTAGGAGACCAGCCCTGCCTGTTGTCTGGTCATAAAATTCATGATAAGGAGCAAATCCCAAGCCCTTTGCAGATAATGGGAGCGCTGGAAACATTCAAGCCATGAAGCAGCTCCGAAGTGCTGAGGCTGTCTCATCCATCGTCAGTATTTAAGGTACAGAGTACTTGTGGGGATGATTTTAAGATGCTCTTGGGAGGCTCTGGAGCACAAAGAATGAAACACATTTCTACAAAGCAACCCAGAGTGAGATCCCTGGGTACTGCACCATTGCTTGGGCCAGGGCTGAGTTTCAGACTCGAATATTTGGTCAAATCTGGTGGTTAGGAGAAAAGAGTGCAAGACACAGGCCAAGACTACATCAGGTTACTGTTCTGTGATGGGCAAGCCATGCATGACAGGTGTAATAGTTTTGATCTGTTCTTGAAAAAAAATAATCCAAAACAAACCATCAACCCAATGAATCACACAAAACCAAACTCCCACATTGGTGTCCATGAGCAGTGGCCAAGCCAACACGCTCACCAGCAGCTCTGTGCATCTTCTGGTTACAGTTTGGGCGAACAATGGCAATTGTTTTTCCCTTCATGGCAATTGTGTTGAGCAAGCTAAAGGGCAATTTGGCTTCATTCTATTTGAAATGGGCATTTTGTCTTTTGTAACAGGAAAAAAAAAAGTGATTTGAAGTATTTGAAATGTTTTCAGAGTATTTGTTTTGATTTAAATCACATTGCAACTGGTATTGTTTCACCTGCCCTATAAAAGCTTGGTCAGCTTGGAAATGAAATTACTGCTCTGAAGTGCAGAGTCATCCCATTCTGAGATGGAAAGTGAGAACAGAAAATTCCCAAAGAAAAACGTTTGAACCAGTTCAAGATGTTTTTTCTTGTGAAGTGGCTGAAACTGCATGTCGTATTTGACGCTGCTGCTTTTTTTAAACTTGTCTCTCCTCCTCCTCTTTCTAAAATTTCAGTGAATGCTACATTTTCTGGAAATTTACAGAGATGTTGTGATCATAATCAACAACAACACTATATTAGATAAAGCATAACGTTTCTTTGCTTGGTTCCAGTATTTACCATGAAAAATGCACAATAAAAGGAAGCCCCATTAAAATACTTTATATGATTCCAGGATTGAGATGCTTTGGCAAGACTGATGCTTGATTGCATTGAAATCTTTTAATAGCTTACATTTAAACACATCTTTTAATAATTCTATAATTGGAGATATAGACCCCTAAGTACAAGTATTTGGAATTTTGATTGAAAAAAAAAAGCACAAAAAAAGCAGTTAATTACCCAAAATCTAATTTTTCTTGAAGCTGCCATTGCTGTCAGTGTTTTCTACCCTGCCAACAAACAAAGGCAAGGAAAATAGGATGCCTCAAACATTTTTTATTAAAACTTTGAATCGAAGTTAGATTTCAGAGATGCAGAGGGTCTTTTATTTATGGAAAATTCAATTCAAGAAAAAAGAATCAGATTTTTGGCAGCTGAGAAAAATTACAGTGATTTGGAAAGGGATCTTTAAGTTTAAAAAGTGGTCACTTTTTCATAAACAGCAGTAACAGAACCATTGAAAAAAATCCAAGGAAAGGGCTGTGTTTCAAGGCCTGCCAAGGCAGATGCAGCTTCAAGGCTTTGCCTTAATTTCCTGATTTTTTTCCCACCTGCTCTGTTTATTTTTTAATTTTTTTATTTTTTATTTTTGGTAGAAATCATTCCCAATGGCTTTGGCCATCCTGAAGGAAGCTTCTGGAGGAAGGCCTAGCTTAGGTGCTAACAAAACCCTTTTCTAACCAGGAGGAGCTCTTTCAGAGGAGGACTGGATACCATGTTCCTGTTCCACAGGGAGCACCTTAGAAGCAGGGACATTGTCACCTGTGTCACACCCAGACAGGGATGGTAGCAAAGCTTCACTCTCATTTGGGGTGAAACAGCCCAACTGGTGTCTGTGGGATTGGTGCATTGCTTGGGGCACTCAGGACGTGTGAAGATCCCACATCACAGCTGCAGTGGGACCAGCAGGCAGCTACTGCAAAATAAACACGATGCCTTTGGAAGAAACCAAGGAATCAGATATTTATGTTGGGTTTCTCTAACAAGCCTGCAGTGAAATTAGGCACACGGCTTCCAGGGCAAGGCCATCTCATCAAGTCCAAGCCTTGCAGGCAGCAGGATTTGGCCAAGTGGATTTGGCCAGAGGCTCTCTGTGGGTGGTGGTTCAGGTCTTCCCCACATCAGGCAGTCAGACCAGAAGCAAGCTCACATTTCGCCAAAATGTTGGCAAAATATTCTTGGTCAGGGGAAAAATTAGAAAAAAGGAATGCCTACTTAAAACTAGCAGAAAGCAAAAGAACTGGTCAATATTAATCAATGGGTAGATGTTAATTAATGTCTTGTTTCTCCAACCAAACGCCAACAAGCTGGCAAACCACTTTTAACCTCGCTTCCAGGTAAATTATGTTTAGTTGCCCTTTCATCTGATGCGCGTTGTATACAAACGAGCAGAGACTCCCGGTGGGCTCCACCGAAAGGTTAGCAGCCGCGCACAGCATCCGGGATGAACGGTAGAAATCTGCTCAGTACAAACGAGCGTTTCAGCCACAAACACTTGGATTTGATTAATAGGGACAAATTTTCCTTGGATGGGAGTCTGGAAGGTACAGTGGCAGGAGGGGTTGTTAATCATGGTGCCAAGGTGTCTGCAGTTAAGTATTGTGTACTCTGGCGTCGTAACTATTGTTATGACATCAAAATGCGTCTCTGGGATGGATGGTGCGTAATCCGTGTTATGTTTAAAGATAAGCATGAGAAAGTCAGAGTGTAACGAGGGGCCAGTTCCTCATTTACAATCCTTTCAGACTGCGGATTGTCAAAATATCTCAGAAGGAGTTTGGCAGATTTGTCACTTCCCCTCCCTGATCCTCAGCTCTTATTTAATTATTAATGTGAGCGGCTCAGGGTTGTCTCAGCAGGTGGAAAGAAAAGTCTCTGCTGAAAGTGACGGGAGTAGGTTTGAAAATCTCAGTAGCATGGTTGTGGTGTAAGGCCTTTTGGGTTGTACCAGAAGATAAAATGTCATGAAAAGCCAGCTGCAGTCACACCTGATCCAAAGTCCATTCAAGTTGATGAAGTATTTCCATTCCTTCAGTCAGATTTGGGCCAGTCCCCAAGAGACCAGATGAAAGGAGGTGAGCAAAGAGGGAAGCCATGCCAGCCACCATCACTTACGTGAATCACACTCCTCACCTAGCATCACCCTACTAATTGCAGGTTTGGCTGGCTAAGGAGCCTTCATGCCTTTTCCATCTTGGCTCATGTGGGTTTTACCCCTTACCCAGCACTTGCCACGTAACCCCCTGGGCTTGTGGGGTGCAGGGCTGGGTGCCTGCAGGAAGGGCACAGCTTGCTTGGTGGGGTGCCAGCTGTGAGCTGGTGGGTGTTGCCCATGTGGCAGCACAACCTTCTTGTCCCCAGGCCCCTTCCCAGCACAACTGCACAGCCAAAGCCCAAATTTTCTGCTGCCACAGCAGTGCTGCTCAGGCCATGATTTTTCATGACATTTTGATGCTAGCAGGAGCAGCAATATTCACACTAGCCGAAGAGCATGTCTTACTGCAGGTAGGGAATAGGAAAGGCTTTTGCCAGCAGAAAATACATCTGCATTCAAATGTGCCAGCTAACTCTTATTAGTGCGGACAAGATCTTGGGAGAGGTTCCCTCCCTGGATGACATTTTTGGCAGTTTTCTGCATATTTTCCCCTCCTGCGATGAACACAGCTTTGGAGGTTTTTTTCGATCATCAGTGTTTTAAACAGAAATCTCTGTCACTGGGATTGAGACACTCTGAAAATCTTAACTTCTCATCTGTGAAACATTTTTTTTCCTTTAATTCACAAACCAAAATTACTGAAGTAATTAAGCTCCCCACTTAGCTCTTCTAAGCTATTTCTGCGTGCTTTCCTTTTTGTCTTAGTCCCAGCAGAAATGGTGCTGGATTCTAACAAATAAGACAGAATGAGCTCATTATATTTGTTTCTGAATTGGGCGATTGATTGTTACAAAAAGCAGTTTATGCTTCCAAGGATAATGGAGATGCATCTGTGGCATTTAGCAGCAGCAGATACATGCATCTCATGTGCAGTAACGGTGGCAATCGAGCAGTAATGGAGGAATAGCAGACCCTGGGGGAGATTCCACAAAATGGTAGATTTACGCCCCGTAATTAGTCTTCTCACTTGCCAGTTTTTTTTTTCCCACTGCTGTGGCAAGGAGAAAAACCTCAGGAGAACACTGTGAAATTTCCTGCTCTTCCCTTAATTTCAAAACAATATCCTAATTGTGTTTACATCTGTCCTCGGTAAAATATATTGTGAGTTTTCCAGTATTCCCTGCCAGTCCGTAAATAATGCCCCTTCTTGTGTTTTCCCAATGACAGATGGCTGCCACTGACTAAGTTTATAGGAAGTAACTGGGAAGTCCTTACTGACAGCGTGGGTATAGGGACACCAGGATTAAATTGGAGTCAATGTGGCATAGACAAACACTGGGCCAGGTGGGTTTAACTCCTCTTTCTGGACACTTTTGCCTGGAGTATGCTTTCCTCACTGTTGGGACAACCTCTGCGTTGCTGGGGATTGACTTGAATGATATGCAAACTTGGTGAAATTTGTAACACTCACTTTCCATAAAAAAAGATTTTTTTAAATTTATATTTTTAGTTTAATTTTGGCAAGAAAACAGAGAAAATCCTGTTTTGGCTCAATCTCAAGGTTTGAGTTTGATTTTTTTGTAGCTTTCCATAGAACTAAAAGAGCCTTACTGCTCCAGTTCTCATACCTGCACTGCCAAGACTTCTTGGACTTGGTGTGAGCTTTCTTTTTTTCTCAAAATTGACTTGATTGTGGTAAGATTGCTTCTGAAACCCAGAGTCTCAATTCTAACCCCAGACTCCCTGAATTTTTTTTTTTTGTTTCATAATAATTGACGATTTTGATAGTCTGTTGGAGGTTTACCACATTTCTACTCATTCCTATGGAGTCAATTTGGAGTCTCTTTTCCTCTGTCCATTTTAAAAGCTGGCTGTTCCCCTCGTTTTTGTACTTCTCCATTTTCCCTCCAGCTATTAGTCATATATTTTCATCTACCAGGTATTTCTCCAAGCCACCCTCAGAGTGACAGATGTGATACTTAAGCCCCAGTATTTACTTACTTGACTTGCTCCAGTCTACCTGAAATGCTGCTGCCAGGATGATCCCTCTCCTGCCACATCAAATGTCCTGCACACACCTGATGTCTACAGCTACGGAACTGGATGCTCACTGTGCTCATGCCCCGGTCAGAGCTGTTGTCCATCCTTCCAGCCCCTTGTAGTACAGGGACACCTTCCTCCATAGCATGGTGAGCTCCTGGTTCTCCCTGTTCCCCAAATACCTAGCCTGATCTTCATCTCTTTGCTTCATGGAGAGCTGGCAACCTCCAGGTTGCCCAGAATCTCCTTACCAAGATACACTTGAGGCCCCAGTGAGTTGCTATCATCTACAAAACCAACCTAAGCAAGCTGCCAAGGTACAGTTAATCTTGTTGGGGTGACCCACTGCTCTTCCCCTTTCTCTGCTGTGCATTTTTGCCCCCCTCACCTCCCTGTCCAGCCTGCAGGCTCCAGCTCAACCAAGCAGGGAGCACATGCAACTGACCTACTCCAGGATCATTGCAGAATGTGTGTGTGAAATGGTTTGAATGTGAGTTAATTATAGAGCAAGGCAGTGTGGAGCCCTTCCCTCCCATCTCCATGGATGACATGAAGCAGGCGGCACTGGCCACATCCAGACCCCAGCCTGACAGCAGGTAGCAGAGCAAAGCAGGGAGATGAACTTATATTTTGATGTTTTAGTGCTTTTTTTGTCATTTTTTTTCTCTGTTAAAAGTTTATACTTGGTGTTCTTTCAGCTTATGAAGAGGCTGTTTTATGGGAGAAAAAAAAAAAGGAAAGAAAGGGTTTTGAGTACATTTCAGCTCTATATGTTACTTGTGCTTTTATTGGGGAAGAATTTCCATTCTTCACTGATTTAAGGCCAGTTTTTTCCTTGAAAGCTACCAATGTCTGCAATAACCTGGGTGGTCTATCTCAGACTTCTAATTCCTCTTGATTTTAGTGAGAATTGCAGAAAATGACTCAGTAAGGGATTTTGCATGTTCACCCCATTAACAGAAAATACCCATAGGTGTAAACCATTTTGACCTCAGCAGCGCCAAGTTTATTTACATCGGCTGAGGACCTGCCCAGGTCTGTGTAAACCTGACATTGATCTCTTCCTTTCTCAGCTGTGATTAAAATATTTTCTGTCTAAACCAACCTTACAGACCTGTTCTCTACTCCTCACCTTATTATGTCGGCTAGGGCTAACCTAACAAGGAGCTTTTTCCAAAATTCAACAAGACTTTTGCTGATTAGCAACATCAGTGTTTTCAAATACTGTCAGCTACCAAGATCTCATGTGAAAGAGATTGAATATTTGGAAACTAAAGGTCAGAAATATCAATAGAGCAGTGCATAATGCTGTGAAAACAAAGATTAAGAGTTAAAGCCTTTGAAAGAGTACATGAGTTTGCCTCCTTAAAAAGAAAATGATAGCTATCATGTGGTTTATAAATTCATATCATATGAACATCTTGGAACCATTTACAACTAAGGAGCAGAAATTGTACAAATGAATAGGAGGAAAAAAACCCTAAAGATAGGGAAAACCATCCACAAACTCTTTGTTAGAAAGCCTTAGCTGTGGTACTTGAAGTTTGCTGGGCAATGAGCCTTTCCACACCGGATTAGGAGTTTCTCCAGTCCAAATGTGTCTTTTTTAAGAAATTTGGATGAAAACTCCACACAATTCTCTTCTGTGCTTGTGCAATGACATTTTTCAAGCAGTTTTCTAACTTTTCAGCCTTCAGTGTTGTACGCCACAGAGCTGGAGGATGGCTTGGGACTGCATCCATCATGGCAATAATCAGGCAATAATCAGGGTTAAACTGCAGAAGTATTAAAGTGGGAGAAAGCTGGAATCCAGAGGCGTTGATGAAGTGTTGTTTGTGGCAGTATTATAATGCCTTTGTGCCACAAGCCTGCAAATTACTGTGCTTGCTAATAATCAGTGCAGCTCATTTTACAATGCCTTGTTGAAATAACCATTTTGGGAGAGCCCTGACTGCTTTCTGCACCAAAAAGCCTGGGTCTGCTGCTGGGCCATGTGCACTGCCTGGCAGGCTCATAGGAAGGCAAGAGACCCAAGTCCAAGGGTAAGTCCCTCCTCAGGTGCTTGGGCAATTGGCAAAAATGTGTCTGGTGCTGTGAATCCGGGCTCCCAGAGCATCTCACTTGTCATCAGCCAATGCACCTGCCTCAAAGCTTTCTCAGTCTGGAGTTAACTCCTCTCTGCTCTTGGTAGTGACACATGTTTTCCAGATGATGACACTATTTCTTGCACCTTTCATTCGCTCCTGTATCTTCTCTTTCTGGATGCAAGGAGCAGCTTGTTGGGGAGTTCAAATCTGCTCTCATATGGGTCTACGTGGGGAGCAGATGGGGACTGGGTTGTCTGTCCCACACTGGGAAACTGCCCACCAACAAGTTGCAACTGGCAGGGATGAGGAGGAAGAGAAGGATTTATAAATGTCACCCAGACTCCAGGAATGCCTTATACAATGTCCAGCTCTGGCTGCTGCTTCAGGGCTATAAGTGGCTGAGAAAGCTGATGGGAGCTGTGCTGAGTGATGGACAAGAGGCTCATGGCCCTGAGCAGGCTCTGGGTTTTTAAGGGGAGGTGAAGATCTGGAATAGGATTTCTTTTACAAGCGCAATAACTGCTGAGAGGGACTCAAAGGAGCAGAAAAGTCTGGCTTCGGGAGGTGTTTAGCCTCTGACTCATTGCCAAGCTAAACCCCAGAAAGACCCTCTAAGGGAAGCTCCAAATTTTGCTATGTAAATGTCAGGGAATTCCTAGAAGACAAACCACCCCAGCACGTGCACTTGGCATTGGCCGAGAAAGAGCTCTGTCTGTCTTTTCTTTACGGCCTCATGTCTCTGGCTTCAGAGCTTATCCCACACATCCTGCAGAGAGATTGTATAAGAGGATGTCTCTTTGAAGGCTTTTTAAAATTTTTTCCCTTCCCTTAGAGCTGCAGGAGGTGAGGGACAGCACATGCCCTGGGAGAGGGTGATGAAGGTCTGCTCAGAGCTTCCTCCTCAGCCACACCTGGGGCCCAGGTTAGAGATTTAGCCCAGGAGGCTGGCATCCTGCATGGATGTGAGCGTGCTGCAAGCTGGCAGCCTGGGCTGATCCCCAGCTCTGCTTTAGGGTGGAAGGAAAATTGCTCCAGGCTTTAGGACCGTGCTGGAGCTCCTGCTTGGGAGCTTGGAAGGGGAAGCAGAGTTTGCAGAAGGTGCTCTGAAGCCTGTGGCTGTGAGAACAGCAGCCCTGGGTCTGGCAGAGATCCAGCCTGGATTAATAAAAGTGCAATCCTCCTTTTATTATCTAACTCACATGAAACACCTGCAGACCAGCACATCTATGGTGTTCACAAGGCGTTCCTACAGCTATTTCTCTCCTCGTTTCACTTATCTTAGCTTTCTGAGACTGGATAAAATTCCACTTAGAAACTGCTTGTACCTTTTCATCACAGCCAGAAGATTTCTTCTTCAGCAGAATGGCCACAAAAGTGTCTCCATGAGGAACATAGATACGAATTTTATGATCTTTTTCTCTAAAAGAACCTTTATGCTGTTTCCCTGTTGCATGCATAAAGCTGTTTGGAAAAACCCATCCTGGTGGGATTTTCATCTGAAATTTCTGGGATAAAGAAAGCATAGCCTAAAGATGTGCTCATAGTCCCGTGAGCATGTGAGGAGATTAAAAGCCATCGTACCCCTTACCCTTCTGGTGTTACCCCCCTCTAGATGAGATAAATTTGGGAATCTCTCAAGGGATGCTCATTTTAAAACCTTTGCACAACAGCTTGTCTAATTTGTCATGGGGCCTCATATAGAGGATGAGTTTTTATCTTCTAATGCCACATGTGAAGTCTGTCTTTCATTCTGTGTGCAAAGCTTTGCTGTGAAAGGAAACGGCTCATCCTTCCCACTGCTCTCATTTATGGGCTGCTCTTCTTGCTGTTTGCCTGCCCGAAAGCAACAGCATGCTTAGATGCAAAAGGGCGATCACAAAAATGCACGTAAGGGGGATTGTATGTCCAAAATCCTTCAGAGACTGGAGACCCACAGTGGCTGGACATATTCATGTCATTGCTGCCCTGTGTGAGCCTCAACAGCTCATTGCGTGAACCTTTTGTCACTTTAAGTGTGCATGTGGCTGTTGGTAGTGTAAGCTTACACCAAAGGAATTGCCTCACCATTGAAGAAGACTCCCTGCCCCAAATGAATATTTTTTGGAAGTGTGTTAGAGAAAATACTGGAGAAAGAAGAGTAGACTGGCACTTGTGAAATGAATTAACCACTGAAGTGGTAGCATATAATTATAACAGCTTTTGTGGGAGCTAAGCAGTGTTTGAGAGCTGGGAAGAAAACAAAAATGAACAAAAAAAGGGCCATATTCTTAGCATGAGCAAATCCATGCAGCTCCCCTGATATCAACAGAGCGATGTTGATTTCCACCAGCTGCAGATATGACCCAGGTCACCACTCCCTGCTCTGTCCCCCATGCTGGGTGATGCTCGGAGGCCTTTTGCTGAAGTCTCGTCACCCAGGACCCCCTCTCTGAGCTGGGTCCCACATGTTTGCATGCACCACACATTTTTATCCTGGCAGCCTCAGCATGCTGCGCCTGCCCCATGGGGTCACCGCGCGTCACGCAGGAGCAGGCCGCAGCTGACATGCTAGCCTGTAATTGGAAGTGGCGCTGTACAACCAGGAGCAACAAAGAGAAAATGTTGAAAAAGTGGCTTTTTTTCACATTTTCCAAGCCAAGAGTTGGAAAGTCAGAGAGCCCCAGAGCACTGTGGGCACAGCAGCCCATGGTGAAGAGAGATGCTTCTCTCCCTTATCCTGCCATCCCCATGCCAGCTTGCCTTCTAAAGGGCCTCTAAAGCAAATGAACCAGGAGCAGGGGACTTCCCCACTCTTAATCTTACAGTTTTGGACTATATACACGGGAGAAGCAAAGGGCGTTCATCCTCCGCCCATCTATTCACTAACCGCAGACAGATCCACTTACGGTGCTGTGTAGCTCTTGAAGGCTGACTGAAATAACTAGATTCATAGAGACAGGGTATTTCCCTTCCCTCCAGCATTGCTATAGGAGTCTGTCCCTGCTTGTTACTGGAGAAATTTTATAGCCCTGCAAGTTGAGTCAACAGTCTTTACCCATGTCTGGAAAATACACCCTTGTTATTTAGCCCTGGGATCTTCATCTTAGGGCTCTGGGTAATTGGGATTAGCTGTTACTCATGCAAACAGTGCCACTTAAGTTTAGGTTGATCTCATTTCCACCCAGAAAAGGACTGGAGGGCCTCAGAAGTGTGTTGAGGGCCTTCCACCCCTCACTGTTCTTCTCTCATTGCCACTCTGTAAAGTCAGAGCATCTCCTTTACAGTCAGAGCTACTGCACCATCAGAGCAGTGGCAGAGTCCCAGTGCTCACATGAACCTCAGCTGCCATGACAAAAAGCTTCCAGTAATTCTCTTTCCGATGCCAAACGTGAGTAAGACCAGCAAGAGCACTTCCAGCCTGGCATGTGCCGTGCAATCCTCTTTTCCTTAAGCTCCAGCAAGGAGGGTTGCTCCTTGTATAGGTGTGCCTATACCCCTGTATAGGTGTGATTCCTGCCTGGTACAATAGCTCTTCCAAAATCTGGTTGTGGGCTTGTCCCAGACAGGTGGGGTTAACCATATTAAGGAAAACTCCTGCTCTCTCTTGAACCCTGTCTGAATGAATTTGAGGACCAAAAAAACACAGTGAGGAGGAAAGAGCAGCTCTCTCCCTGCCCAGCAAAACCTCTCTGGGCACAGAGCTGACCACACCAGGCTGACAGACAAGTCACCAGCACTGCTCCTTGCAGAACACATTTTAATGACAGCAGTCATCTCCCATTATTTCACCCAACTGCTCAATGCTAGAGCAGTCAGCAAGGTCTCCTGTCCGTCTGTCCCAGCTTGGGCAGTGGGTGGGAAGTTTCTCAGGTTTCTCAGTTTTTTTATGCTGTTTTCTCTCTGCTTTTGGAAATCTTCAAACCAAGATGAGGCACCTTCCTAGAAAATAAGCCACAGTTTCAGGATAATACAGAAACTCCCAGGTGAGTTTTTCTGCCCTGCACCATGCAGAAGGTCAGATGAGATTAATATAATGGTCCCGCTGGCCTTAACGTCTGTGAAAGTTTGCTGCAATGCCTTTGAATAGCCAGTCAGCTTAGCAGGAGATGACTTTTTAATTTTTTTTTTCCTGTTGGCATGTTATCAGAAGAGATCAGGCTAATAGTGCATTTATCTGGAATTACAGTTATGAAGCTGCTCTAATAAGGCAGTAATTCGTCTCTTGAGTGATTTATGGCCCAAGCCTGAAAGCCCTCTGAATCCATTGACTCCAGCAGGATTTCCTAAGGTAGCAAAATACAAGGTCATTGTAGAGCAGTCATTGCATTGTCGATACCCCAATGGCATGGAACCAGCACCTTCATATTGCCACTTCCTTGTTAGTATTTATACAAAACATCACAAAATAGCCCCAGAATAAATGCAATTTGTGTGTTATTTTCTTATTCACGTGGCATATTTATCTAACAGCTCCAAAAAGCATCTCCTGCCTACCCCCAGTGTGGCACCTGGATGTTTTGTGAGAAGTTTTAGGTAACATTTTTTCTTGCTCTGGAACTTACACTGCTAAAATTCATTTAGCATCAACAAAGGAAAGCAAGGAGCTTTTATAGTCCCTGTGAAGTAGTTTTAACCTAGGATTCAAAAGACAAAGACTGTTGTTGAATAGCAATGTTTATTTAGCACTTTAACATTTAAATATTCCTACATTTGTATATCTTTCCTTTTGAACTGGAGGCACAAGGTCCTCTATTTGCCTGCAAAACTCTTTTTTTCATCTTGCACTGAATCCCCAGAAAATCCTCAAATATACTTGCAAATCTCAAAGATATTAAGGCATCAGCCCCCCCCCTTACTCCCTATTTAGACCTTTGAAGGCTGGTGTGACTGGAATGATTTTGGAATTGCAACTCCATCTGAATAAAAAATGAAGAGAAGGATTTTGTGATACTGTAGCCACTACGATAACTAATTACTTATAGATTTTAGGTCACATTTGGAAAAGACAAATACTGAAATAAATGGATAATCATTTGGAGCTACCACTAACAGTTTGCTTAAATACCTTGGGTTGCATTCAGCTCAGCGTCCCAGCAGAGCAGCTGCCTGCACTGACCCACGCTCCAGCTTTACACCAGTGCTGGTGGGAGCCAGGCTGGCCCCTGTGCTCAGAGCAGAAACTTGCAGCTCAGGCTCATGCATTGCATGGGATGGGTGGTTGGGTCTGTGCTGGACCATGCCAGTTCTGGGCCAATGGAGGCAAAAGAAAATAACCCACAGTTCTGAGGCCAGATGCTGCCTTCCAACATTAGATTAAGAGGGATGAAAATACCATTAGTGACCCATATATTACAAGATGAATTTAATCTTTAGATATGTCCAGCATGCATTTTCAAATTTTTGCTTCTCAAATATGAGCAGTCATTCCTCTTTTACACTTGACATTTAATATGATGGCTTTAATGTACCTTAAAAAAGAACAACAGCAACCCTCAGACAGAACAACTTCTTAGCTGTGAACCAAATGAAGTTGTCTTTTTACATTTTTCAGCTGGAATTATCAAATGTTTTGCTAGTATGAGATGTGTACTGGATGCATTCAACATCAACTCAAGGCTTTAAAACCAGAAGAGTTTTTTTATAGTTAGAAACATTTTGTTTTTCAGCATCTCTGTGTGCCTGGGTGGTGCTTTGAATTGTCTGTGACTTCTGTTGAGCCTACAAAAATTGCATTCAGCCTCTTTCCACACTCCATTTTTAATCTGCAGCCTTCTCTGTTGTTTTTTTTTGTTTTTTTTTTTGTGTGTGTTTTGACAGTTATGCCAATATTGAGACATTATTAAATAAATACCCTTGATTTATTAATACATCGGCAGGTTGATCTGCAATCTAAAGCTCTGGAGCCATAAGATCTGCACCTCACTGAAGAGCTGAGCTTTCCAGATCTAGCTTGCCTTAGAGGATATGTTGCCTGGGGCCTTCCCAAGAGACAAAAGATCAGAAATTTCACTATAACTGCTTCCTTGTGGATTTTGGTAAATTCTTCAGCCATGGCTTACACACCTCTGCCTCTGGCTGCTCCCTGTTCCTTCACAGTTGAAAAAAAGATTATTATTTTTTCCCCCAAATGGACAGAAGTCCCAACTTCTGCCAGAGACCCTCTATGAAATGTTCAGTTCCTTGAAAAAGTGGGGAAAATGGTGTCAGATATGTTGGAAATAATGTTTTAGGGTTCCAGAGAAAATATGTGTTAAAGAGTCTTACTAAGTTACCTGGGAAATGCATGTGGGTTACTGAGATGGGGAGACAAACTACCCAAACCACTCAATTCTCCCCACTCCGAATCTCTTCAGATCATAAGAATTGGTCAGGGACAGGCGTCTGGAAATAACAGCAATCCTAAGGGAAAATATTACTTTTTAATTAATTGTATCCCTTTTATCCATGATAGTGTAATTACATTTTGCTTAACTAAATCTTTTTAATTGGTACTGGGAAGCAATGATGAGCAAAGCTGTACAGTTCCTTGCTAGCTGTTATAGCTAGCTGCCATAGGACAGTGAGACCCATTAGCTGGGCGTCCCAAAATATGGGACCGATGGCACTGAGCTGGGTGAAGGACATGGTGTGGCTTTGCAAGGCAGCCTCTGCACCTCATGGCTACATGTTTTTGTAGACAGAAAGGCTTTCCACTCCTCCACAACTACCATGCAGTGACTTGTGGTGCTTTTCCTGCCCTGATAGACCTTCCCTTGGACTGAAAAGGCAGACGCAGGGGACATGAGCACCCTCCAGGCCTGCTGCCTGGGCGGCCCAGTGCTGGCTTTCAGGCTCCAAGAGCCACCGCTGGGCTTTGTGTCCTGTCCTCACAGTGATGAGGCTGGGGGAGACCCACATGGCCATGTGCCCTCTCTACTGTGGCCCTCCAAAGAGGCAGCTCTGAAGTACAAGCAAAATTGAGATTTTTTTTTTTCCTTAAAAAAAGATGCTTTTAGCTATTTAGTGGAGAGAAAAGCTTGTAAAACTGTCCTGAATGCACAGCAATCTCTCAGACCATGATACACAAGTGACTGAATCACACATTTTTTCACTCTTTATTTTTTCAAAATACAATTCTGGGAGGACCGGTGGACCACAGCTTGATTCAGTGCAGACTGGGAAACCTCCATGGCCTGTCTCACCCCTTTAGACCAAGCCACTCAGGTTCTGAGCATCTGTGCCATCGGCCTGTCAAACAGAGCAAAACACCTTTGTGTCCCTTGCCATCACCCGCGCACAGCAGGAGTGGAGTGGGTGGTGGCCCTTGAGCTCCCCTTAGTGTCAGGAAGGAGCATCTTTAATCAATAATAAACCTGTGTCAGCCGAGCCTGGGTCTGGGGTCTCTGTGAGGCCTGCCTCAGGCCAGGCCCAGCCGCGCCGCGGTATCTGCATGGCCAGCCAGTGCCCTTGCAGCTCCGCAGAGCTTTACGTGGCACAGTGCTTGGTGTCGGGGTAACTCAGCTCTCCCCGTGCTGGTTTTGTCCAGAGGTTCTGAAAGAGAGCAGTGTTTGGTTGGTTGGTTTTGGTTTGTTTGTTTGTCTTTGCTTTTTCTGGAGTTAAATAGGGGCTTTTCTTGCCTCAAGCAAAACATGGCATATGACAATTCAGACCAGGTGAGGAGCTGCCTGGCTGAGATCTGAATTAAAAGCAAGGAATTTAATGTGAATTGTGAATCTCCTAAAGGTGGACTTCATTTTTTTTTATTTATTTTTTTCTGGCACTTGGACTCCTGGCTTCTCAGGAAGCAAGGCTGCACCCTAGCAGACAGGCTGACAGCCTCCCTGACTCCTTCAACCTATCTACATCCAATGGAAACCACGAGAAATTTATTAGTGCTTTAGTGGCCATGTTAGAGACTTCTATCTGGTTTCACCCTGCTTTGGACATAAGAGGATCAGACATAAACCATGCTGCCACCACCTAGCAGCCTTTGCCATTTATTCTCGGCTGGCCAGTGCCTCTTCAAGCAGATCCTTATGGACTGACATATTGTGTGACTTGGCCACGAGAACCCTACTTCTTACACATGGCACATCCTGCACTAGGCTTGGTTCTTCTCTCGCAGCTCTGACATGTTCTCCTTCAGCAGGCAGGATTCATTGTGTTTCTGATTCTTGCATGAGAGCCAAAAGCTTGCATGGTTTTGTGCCTGCAACTCTCTGCCCAGCTGGATGGGCTTCCCCCTCTGCACTGAACACACCACAGTGGTTTTATGAAACCAGTGTTTGTTTTTCTGCCAAGATCTGGTTTCACCAGCATGGTTATATTAACACAAGTTCCAGTCCTGAGCCTTGTGCTTGGATGTTTGTTTCCCTTCCCAGACCAGAATGAACTGTACTGGTGTGAGCACATGTGCACTGGGTTGGCCACTGTTGGACAGCAGCTTGGGTTCAAGCTGTCCTTGTTGTGCTTAGGAGCAGACAGGCTGGGCTATGGCATCCTTTGCCCTGGTCATACAGATCTAGCCCCTGGTGTCCTCACCTTAATCCTGGCACAACACTTATTTTCTGGGTGCCCGTCCTCCAGAAATGAGATTTATGGGGATTTAGGTCAGCCAAAGGCTCGCCAGTGGGGACGTGCTGACTTTGCCTTTGGTGGCAGTTTTGCCTGTTCAGATTAAATGCCTCAGCATTTAGCCTGAAAATGGTGAGGAGCATAACCTAGTGTAGTAGTAGTAGTAGTAGCAGCAGTAGTGAGGAAATAGAGAAAATGGGAGTGCAAGCAGCACCTGCTGCTGTGACAAGACAAGATATTTGGCTTATAAATCCTTTATTTTCTAACAGTAGCAACGCTTCATTTACATACTGTCACCAAAAAAAAAAAAGAAAAAAAAAAAAAGAAGCCCACACAGGTTCAGCAGTGCCATGGGAGAGCCTGCAGAAGCTGCTAGCTTAAGTGTGGGTACTGAGCGTGCTGGTAGTGCTGACCAGGCTCCTCACCAGAACAGAAAGCTCTTGCCTCTTCTCATGCAGATGAGCCACTGTCTATTTCCACCAAATCTGCAATATTTGTCATTTGTCAGGTTTCATCTGTTGTAGGTTGCAGATGCTGTTTGCCTCCTCTAAACTGGAGCCAGGACTGATAACTGTCTCTATTCATTTTTCTGCTGTCAAAGGCGCCAGAGGGCATAGTGGAAAACTTCTGGGATTTTCCAGACTCTCCTGAGGCCTTAGACCCTGTACCAAACATTTCCTCTAGGTCAAAACAGCATTGTTGCAGACAGCACTGCGTGGTGCTGGGTCTCCTCACTCACATCATCCCTGGATGTCCCATTGTCTGCTGCTCTTACCAGCACTGCTTGTTTTTTTTCCAGTTATGTATGGATTTGTGAGCACTAAAAATGAGTTTTGAAACTGTGTAAACAAGTGCAGTTATGACTAACATTAAGGCAGAGATATGGGGTTGCTTACATCCATTTTTGATATTTTAAAAATAAGGTCCACAAGCAGGGTGCTGCAATGTGCACAGCTATTTATACACAGGCTGCTTGTCACCTGCCAAATGCCCAGTGCTGATGAAAAAGCTTTAGGACAGAAGAAAGAGGAGCCTTTCAGCTGTTATCTCAGACCTGTGTAAGACTTCCCTTTAAGGCAGAAGCTTTTGGTTTGGGACCATATTTTCACTCTGAAAGTTTAATTAGCTGGTACTTTCCCATTATTGCTTTTATTCATCATCCCTTTACTTTAGTGGATCATCTAATTTCTAAAGATCTGAAAGCACTTACACCAGATAAGGTAAGGGTTTTGTTCTTGGGGGCAGGATGGGAAATACTGACAGAGAAGGCAGGGGACTTGGCCAAGGTCAAACACCAGGTCTGTGCTAAACCAGGATGGTAAGGCACCTGGATGGTGGCAGTTTAACCTCTGATCATCATCTCCTCTGGAGAATCTTTGTGTTTGCACTCCAGATAGATCACCTGATGATTTCTGAGCACCTGCTGCCTTGGGTACTTGCATTTTACCGGGGTTTTTAGGTTCAGGTTCACAGTTGCACTGTGATGAAGATGGACTGGGCCAGCTAAGCTGCAATAACTGCTTCTTTCCTCAGGCTTGTCCTGTTCTCTCTCCCTGCACTGAGCCCAAGCAGAGCAGCTCTCCTGTGCTGCGGACTGAGAGGGCACACGCATGTGAGCTCCTACAGGTGGGCTGATGTCGGGTAGCTGGCAAAGCTGTGAACTCACTCGTGTCTGAGCTCCAGTTGTTTTGTGACAGCTGGGATGTCTCAGGTTATCCGTAGGTCTTGTGATTGTTATTGATTCATCGAAAGTTCAG
The DNA here is from genome assembly GCF_013377495.2 of Cygnus atratus. NCBI lineage: Eukaryota > Metazoa > Chordata > Aves > Anseriformes > Anatidae > Cygnus > Cygnus atratus. The sequence goes on from NC_066367.1 coordinate 30,829,704, forward strand.
CTTTCTCTGTCAACATGTTTAGTAAATATGTTATAAGCACAGCCTGCAGAAGTTGGTTTGACGGTATGGACACGAGGAGCCCCGCAGAGCACTTTGGCAGGCAGTGGCTCCTGGGGCAGCCCTGGGTCCCATCAGATACACTCCACCCCTGCATCCTCACTGTGGGAGCAGTTGTGTGTGCCCCAGTCGGATTTTGCGCAGTCATAAATTGACTCTTCATTCCCACTGCAATTCACGTCATCAAGCCAAATTTGCCCAGTGCCTTTGGAAGAGGAATTAAGACAAATAAGTACAACAAACAACCAAAAGCAGTCACTGATGTACAGAGGAAATGGTAGTGTGCACTTTTCTAAAGGGAACCCTGTGGGCTGCGGGCATGTGTTGGGTTGCATGGTTGGCATATTGGAAAGCCAGCCTTTGGGCACAGTTCAGGCAGCACCTGACATGCAGCTATCTTGTCCCAAGGGGACAGAGCTGTCCCTTTGAAGCCATCCTCTTTGCTCTCCCATTGCTTGCAGGGTGTGCGATACCTCCCGTGCCAGGTGGGTCGTGCAACCCCTGCTTCACAGCCCAGCCTGGGGGGCTGCTGTGGACTCACCTTCTGCCGCAGTGAAGGCAGCGATGGCAGAGCTGTATCCCAGCATCTTGCAGACCACAGAGGCGCTTTGCATGTCCCAGCCATCATCACATATCGTTCCCCAGGACTGGTTGTGAAGGATTTCCACGCGACCCCTCCTGCCACCACCCACGATTCGTATGTAGTTGCTGAAGCGACCTGATGGATTGGAAGAGAGAAAAATAACTGTACTAAATGTATGGGTGGGGATGCTAAAAGCATTTTGAAAGATGGAAGCAGTGACCGCCCAAGCCAGATGAATGGTCCCATCTCCACAGCTGCAGCTGGGGTGGGACCTGAAGTTTTTAGCTCAGATCTGAACAATTCAAGGCCCTGTCCCGACTCCAGAGGCTGCAGCTCAGTGAAATTTTTCAGCTGAGACCCCTCAGTTCTGGTAGCTGTGTGGCAGGTTAACCTGTGTGTGCAGGAGACCCACTGGTCTTGATCTCAAAAGTAGCTTTGATGCCAAAGTCAAGTGATAGAAGATAGATAAAAGTCCCATACCTGATCCCCGTTCACCTTTGCTGCCTTTCGTTCCTGGGGAACCTGTTCCAAATTGAAAAATAAGAAAATATTTGACTGCTGCTTGGGGAAAAATCCAGTTATTGTTTTTTTTTTGAGTAATTGGGTGGGTCACATATGAGCGAAGGTTTCTGTCTCCACATAGAAGGGACCTTCTGAAGTGACTGACAGTATGTGAAAGGAATGTGAAAACAGTGTAGCAAGAAAGGTAGGATAATGCATGGCACAGTTTTCCTAATGCATGGCCCAAGAAAAGATCAGTTTACAAAACCCCATCCACTTACTCTTAGGAAATATACCTTATTCCCACTAACTGTAAAATGACATCTCTGAGAGCCTCTGGGCTCTCCAGAAGCAGGCACAGTGTCTCCCAAAGCATTTACAGGGAGATCTACATCGTGGGGTTTGCTCTCTAGGTGCTGCCATGGGACAGCAGAAAGCCACTCACAAGATCTCCACATTTCCATACAGCACCCTGGTCCTGAGAGTGTAGGTGCTTGAAAAGACACGGTAAGCTCTTCACCCCCAAAGCTACTTTGGCAAAGCACATATTGCCATCTCCTTCTGCAGCAGGGTGGAAGCTGAGACCCACCCAGAGTGCACTACCTAGCTTGGGTTCACCCCAGTTAGGCTATTCCTTGCCTTCCACCCCTCTTCCAGAGGCAAAGCTCCGGAAGAGGAGTGCATGGAGGAGTCCCACATAGCCTCCATTTTACTTTATGTCTGAGGACTCTTGTACTGTTCAATGTGAACACTAAAAAAATAAAAATAATAATAAAAAAAAAGCTGGTTTCTTCCTGTGGCCTGTTCAAATAATATTTTGTTTATTATTTTACTACAGGCCTTAGGGTTTTGGGAAGCATTCAGTGATTGGAAAAGAAGTGGGTAAGGATGGGGAGTTGTTGTAGTGTTGGCCCTTTTGAACTGTCTGGTTTTTGTCCTGCGACTAGAGAGGCTTTCTTAAATAGCCCTTGTGTTGCTGATTCTGTTTCTTACCACCACGTCAATCCCAGAAGCACAGTACATTGCAAGATGTCTCTGGACATGGATTTGAAAAAATCCAGTGCAGCTGTTTACTTGTGTATCTTTTAGCAAGACTCCCAAGGTATGAATGTGATACTCCTCACATTCACCTCCTGGGAAGACTGATCTATCTGTTGAGTTGCTCCTGAAAAAGTGCCCCAGAGCAGCTTGTGCCAGGCTGTACTGTACAATCCCAAACCCAAATGTTCCCTCAGCTCCACAGAGCCCTTGGCAAACAGCCTTACCTGGAAGTCCACGGTCTCCTTTTTCTCCTTTTACTCCTCGTTCACCTTTTAGACCAGAACTGCCATGATCTCCCTTGCTTCCTTTTTGACCAATTGGGCCTGGGCTGCCTGTGAGGAAACCAAAAAAAGTTATTATTTTTGTTCCTTGCCAAAGAAACAGTGTGAAAAGCATTTCACATTGATGCAGAGAACTGGGAAGTGACATCTAAAGTACTGTGCTTAATCATCATCAGAATAAGTAGTGCTTTCAAAAAAGTACTTACCTTGTGGGCCCTGGTCTCCCTTTGTTCCTTTTTGCCCTGGAATACCTAAGATCATGAAAAGAAGAAAAAAAAAAAAAAAAGATATTTATACGATTAAAAAAGTTTATGCAAGCTATTATTTAGGGTTGGTTTCACTCAGTCCAGGTTAGTTGTTTACACTACAGTCATCTATTTCTGAAGTTGGTGTCTTACTTCCCACTATACTCAGGGCAGACCTCTTCAGTAGAGAAAATAAAGACAGTGGAGAGTTGTGTTCGGTAGTAGATGGATTTCGGGTCATTTATATCACATCCTAAACTTCACTGTTGGCAGAGAGACCCCACCTCCAGGTAGGTCCTCGCTGACCACAGAGAGCCTGGGCACAAAAACTCAGGTTCACCAGACAAACGCATAACGTTGGGCCAGGTGGCTCCCTATCATCCGGGTGTCCAGGAGTGCAGGAGGGTGCAGCACTTCAACCTGATGGAGATGAGAGGCTGTGTGCTCTACATACATTCAGAGTTAAAAGGGAAATACACCGGAATAAGTTTGTGCAGCAGAACATTACTCTGTTGTTTTGGGTGCCCATGGTACAGAGGTGGACTTCCTCAGGTGGAAGGTCAAAGCAAAGGCCTGGGCTATGTGCTCCAAGCTGGTCTCTGAAGAGACCTCTTCCTGTGATGCTCCTTTACCTGCTAATCCGCTGTCTCCCTTTTCACCTTTGAGTCCCGCATTGCCTGCCATTCCTGAAAGTAAACAAGTCCGGGAAAGTAAATCTATCACTCAAAGAGAGGCCAGTGGGTAATGGATTTTGGTAGCTTTGTACCTGGACTACCCCTGGGCCCGAGGTCTCCCTTCTCCCCCTTCTGGCCAGGTTTGCCGCTGGGGCCAGCAGCTCCCGGGGGGCCTTGTTCTCCAGCTGAGCCTTGAGGGTGAACAACAGAACGTGTGAAATGCAGGCAATACACGAAGGAGGAAAGCAAAAGATAGCTCTGTCACTGACCCCCATGCCGTGCAGACTGAGTTATCCCTATGAAAGCAAAGCAAACACCGGTTCTCCCCAAAGAACCATGCATGCACACGTCAGGAAAGATGCGGTCTTCCATGGTACAAAACCTTCCTCTCCCTCTTGTTTTCTTGCACACTGAGTAGCTTCAGGACGGGTTTGCACAATGTTGGCATGGTTTCTCCATCTAATCATCATCTCTTATCCATGCTGGGAGCTATCCTGGCTGCAGCTTTCCTTGTCGTGACACACCATCTTAAAGAGATTAGTCTCCTATTCCCAGAAGAAACTGCACCTTCTGTGCTGCTTACCTGCCTCTCCTTTCTGTCCAGGACGTCCAGGCTCCCCCACGCTGCCTGTAACAAAATCTTGGCATCAGTGCTAGCAGGACTTAGCTGAATGCTTCAGCTGGAGGAGCCCTCCAGCACAGCACGTGTGTCAGCTGTGCTGCATCCTCTGCACTTACCATTGAAACCTGGCAGCCCCTGGTCTCCCTGTTTTCCCTGAGGACCCATGGGTCCAGGGGGCCCCGGATCTCCCTTCTTGCCCATTTCACCTTTTTGTCCTTGGACACCTACCAAACAGCACAGCACATGCGTGTAAATTAAAAACGAACAAACAAAACAAAACTAATACAACACAAAGATTTGTCTCTGAAGGCAGTGGAGCACCTCCTTCCAGCTGTCCCAGCACCAAAGTTTGGCCCAGAGTGGTGGGTTCTGGTGATTTACTTCTGACGAGTCTCTAGCCAACCTATGCAAATGTCCTTTCTCATCTGCACCATGTACATCTCCTGCTTTCTTTTGCTATGCTGCTTTCAGCCTTTCCTTTCCAGGTGCAGCCTACTTGAGACTGTTGAATTTTGGTTATCTGGGAGATGCCCACTAATGTGTGCTGCACAGGAGAAAAAATGGTGCATAACTCTCCTACTTATGGTGTAAAAAAGGCTTAAATAGGGTATAAAGTTCTCAGAAGTAGGTTTTACTATAGTCAAAACTAACATCCATGTGCTTCTGTGGATAAATTATATTGTATTATGTTATACCATGAAAATCCTACTGTAAACGTTGCTGCTTAAATCTGGGATATGCTGATAATTGAATACTTGTGCCTTTCATTAGACAAAGGTCACTCTATGAGGAGACTTCCATGGTGCAGAGTCAACATTTTGCAGGTCTCCTTTCCCCCCTTTGCGAGCTTTGCTGGAACACAACACAAAATGAGATCCCTCCAGATCAAAACCAAAGTCCTGTTTTTATGAAATATGGGACCTATGAAGACTTCACCTGGTGTTTTAAGTGGAACCAATTTAAAGAGGAACACATGGGAGAATCTTAAAAGTGTTGAGACAGTGAAGAAGCCTTACCTGCAAGCCCCATCTCTCCTTTTTCTCCTCTTACTCCAGGTTCACCACTTGGGCCAGCAGGGCCAGGATCTCCTTTACTCCCCTTCGTGCCCTGCAGTCCCTGTAAGCCTGCATGGACAAAACCACACTTCTGATGCTGCAGTGGATATCGTGCCTAGTGAACAGCAGCAGCAGCAGGCCATACAACGTGAGCCAAACACTGCTCTCCGTGTACCTGAGAGCGGTGCCAGAGGCAGAGGGCAAGACAATTCTTTCAGACAATATTTTTTCCAGGTAAGTTTTGCTCTTGTTCGCACTAGTTTTACATAGGCTTATTTCTTCAACTCCAATGACATTCCTACTAACTCACATCTTAACTGAGGACAAGATTGCCCATAAAATTATCCATAAAGTCACGTTATGCTCATCCACAGAAGTGATTCAGGTGTCAGAAAAGCCTTACCTTGGATTCCTCGGTCTCCCTTAGTCCCCGGTGGTCCCCGTAGCCCTGAGATGTAAAACACATCTATCAGCTGATACACATCATCTATTCACAATAATGAGCAAGAAGAAGAGGTGAATTTTTTAACCATCCTTTGTGCATGTGCCTTCGGTCACCGCTGAGGCCAATCTTCAGCTGGCAGAGGTGAAGGCAGGCACTCGAGTAAAGTCCTTGGAGCTGGGCTGAGTGCGTGCTGGGCAGGGGCCAGCTGTCCCCCAGCCAAACCCCGCTGACCGCCTGCTCACGGGGACCTCTGGGGAGATCTTCCCTGAAAAAGCCCTGAGCTATTGGGCTTTGAAGAACAGTAACAGTGTTTGGCTGGAGGTTGTGTTTCACTGTTGTGAACGCAGCCAGGAAGATATGAAAAAGATGATTTTTTAAAAATCTATTTTTTTTTCTTCAGCAAAGCTCATCAGCATAGCCAAGAACTAGGGATGGATGAGATACAGACCTGACCTAACAAGGGATGCATCTTAGATCATCATTACAGGATCACAGAAACCTCAGTTTCTTTGGAAAGTGCCTGGTCCAACCTCTGCTAAAAGCAGAGCCAACATGAGATCAGGTCTTGCTGCATCCTCACAGTCTGCAAACATTTATCTCCTGCAGCTGGTGCAATTCCACCTGACACCCCCAAGGACCCAGCAGAGCAAATTGTGCTTGTGCAGAGGAGAGCTCTTGCTCCCAGCTCATTCCCAAGCCCACGTAGCTGTTCCCCCAAGGACAGGGTGGACAAGGTCCCAGGTCTGTCACTGCTCGCTACATGCACTGTTTGTCTGAGGCCCCACAGAGCAGGGATCGGGAAAGTCTCCTTGAATTGTCTTGGGCAAGCTGAAGCTCCTGGGGATCAGTCAGAAGTATGACAGGTCTCCTCATCGCCAGGGCACTGCGCATTTGGTAGGACAGGGGTCTAGTGACCGAAATCCCAAATCCTCACCTCAGATCTCTTACCAGAAAAAAGAAAAGAAAAGAGAAAATTTTCTTATGGCTCATCTACCCACATACCTGGTGGACCAGGATCTCCTTTGCGTCCAGGAGGCCCTGAAATAAATATTTAATGGATATTTTTCAGTAGTCGTTACTCAGGGAAGGATATACCAATAAGTCAGGGCTGAAGACAGCAGCCTTTTGGAGGGCACTGAGTTACAGGAGGGGAGAGCAGCCCCCAGCCCCACACACAGCTGCAGAGGGAGCCAGGTGAAGCACAGGACAGTGCTCTGGCTTCTCCAGCTGCACCAGCTCCATGGACAACATCCGACCCTGGGCACTGGAGCATCACTAACTACTGGACAGGAAGACCAAATCTCGCCCAGGTTATTCCTTCAGAACTAGATTTTCCTTGGTTTGGCCCAGCCTTGCCGGTGGTGCAGAAGAACCAGCTCTCCCCACTGAATAGCCAGCATGGAGAAATGAAGCCATACCTGCAACCAGGCTGATGTTGCTCATCATCGTCTCCAAGTTTGCATTGCTGTTTTTAATGATGATGATTTCCTCTTCTATGCTTCTCCTCCAGTTTTCTTCATGTCTCACGTCCCCCTCAAAAAGAAGGTTGTTGGCATAGGATCTTCCCAGCACCCCTTCTGCATATGATGCATTATTTTCTTGACGTTTCAACATCTCCTCCTCCATCTTAAACACTGAGGAAACAAAACATCTGTGCAGTGGATGTTCCCTGCCTGATCCAGCTGGGAAATTCCTGGTCAGCAGAGCAGCTCCCTAGTACCTGTGCAGTTAAGTACCACCACTGGGGCCTGTTTTCACATGCTGGGCTTTGCTGCAGCCACGGGTGCAGACATTTGGACCCAGGGCAGATGCAAAGCACAGGGATGGGTTGGGAATTGGCTTCCTGCAGCAGACACATTGACTGTCCGTGTGCCCACGAGCTCTCAGAGCACCCAGCAAAGCTCCTTTGGTACTGAGGCTGTAGTAGGTGGAAGTATTACCTTTGTATGCCAGCAGCCCCTGGCCGACCGTCAGCAGCAGTAGGTAGATGCAAAGGGCAGTCCGAGCACAGCATGTGGATGGCTTTCTTTGGCTTTGAGGCTCTAAAAACCAACAAAAGTAGGACAAACATCCTCTCACATCTCTCCCGTTACAAACTCTACTTGTTTCCAGCCATTTCAGGCTTGGCCACACTAAAACCTCAGTGCTTTCCAGTGGCAGGGAGTCCTGCGAGGCTGCTGGGGCCCATGAACCAAACCTGGCTGTGCACTGCGATTCACCCTTGGCATCTTTTCCTTAGCTGGTTTAACCAGCTCGTTTCCATCAGGACCTAATCCAGCCTGTGACAGTATGAGCAGGGCTGTTGTCCCCTTTCTGCATCAATGAGCTCCCCGTTTCCATCACGTTTATTTGTCCCAGGCTGCCATGCAAGGAGGGCTGGTCAGAGCACACGCTCTCCCTCCCCAGGCACTTGCATACCTGTGGCTCTAACAGTGATGCAAGTGCACATCGACACAAATGAGAAATCAATAACAGACTGAACTGCAGAGCACATGAAAACAAGTTGTAACATTTAAAACAAATTGTCACCAGCAAGTGTAAAAGAAACGAACTGCTTTGTCAAATTTGGCCTTTAAGGAGAAAAAAAAAAAAGTATTTTTGAAGCATTAATAACTACTTCAGACATGCAATAAGTTACCCTTGAGGGTTTTTTTTTTTTTTTCAAAGTAATGTAATGAGGAGTTTAAAGTCTTAGCTTGAATAGAGTACAAAGATTTAATTAGTTTTACAATAGAATGGTTTAGTCAGCAATAAAGTATTTATATTCAGCTAAAAATTCATAAACTTTTCTTTTTTTTTTTTTATTGGATCTGGTGATTTCAGTATCTTAACTATTAAGACGTGACAGTTTGACTCAGTGAAATTAGGCATTTTCTGAAACAGGGAGAGAACTATTTTATGATGCTCAGCATCAGCTTTGGCTGGAAAGGACGATTTCATATACTGCTCTTTTTAAATGGTCAGTTAATTTAGTAGCATAATTATTGTCAAAAGCATTTAATAGTCAGTATAAATACATAATTTCCTTTTTATGTTTCTCATAATAAATCCACATCAATCCATTTAATAAAAAGAAACCTTACCACTTATCTGAAAGGTTGTAGTAGCAGCTGAAGCAAACCCAATCTTGTCTGAAATACTGAAAGTGCTCATATCACTTGAATTTCCCTCTCCTCCGTATCTGTCTTTAATTTTCATGACAAACGTATTGTGGCTGACCTAGATCCTTCTCAGACTGGGGACAACAGAGAACTGAAGGGACTTCCTATCTGCCTCCTGATTTGATATGCTTTCTGATATGCTTTTCCTATCCGCTCAGTTTTTATAGACTTGTGAGAACTCTGATGTGGTAATTTGAACAGTTCCTCAAAACTTCCCGCAGCTGAGATGTTCAGCTGCTCTTCCCTGCTCACTCACCACATCCACAGAGCTTCAAGCGTGGTCCTGCAAGAAGTTGAACAGAAGTTTCAGTTATGAAACATCTCTGCACTTCAGGAGGGTTGCGTGCCAGGTGGCCCTTTGGCTCCTACCACAAGTAAACCTCCTCCAGAAGGAAAGGAGACCCCTGGTTCAATGCTAGCTTCAAGATCCATCCTCTGGGAGGACAGGTGAAGTCCTGCATGGCGATAAACCCCATGCTAATGGGATGATTTATGACTGAAATGCAAGGAGGAAAAGAATCAGGGGGAGCTGTAAGGACAAGAGAGTGATGGTGGGGTGGGGGCGGCTGAAGCCAAAGTGGGCTTGGGGTGTAATGGAGGAGAGACACTTTCAGCCTCCTACTGAGGCTCTCTCCAGCCCCCAGCCTCCTTCACCCAATTCCACAGACACCATTTCCACCACCTCACCGCCTCACCCACGCCCTGTACATCTCACCCCCATGGCATTTTGCCATCTCCGAAATTTGTGCCGGGGCTGGCACAGAGGGAAGTGACTCACCCAGGCCATCAGGCGAGAGCCGCCGGTAGGTGCTGGGCAGAGCCCTGCGCGCCCACATTGCCACTGCCACCCGCTGTCCCCTCCGAGGCACAGAGGAGCCACCATCACAGGGTCCCCTCCCCGATGGCAGGTGCCTGCCCGGTCGTGGCCCTGCCAAGTCCTCGCCACTTTCTGTGGCCATGGGAGAGAGCACGGAGCCAACCTGGGGCACAGGCGGCTGGAAGTCCTCAGCTGGACAGCCCGGTGCAGTGAGACCCTCACTTCTGCACCTGCCGCCTTGCTCTCTAAAAGGCTTAAACCAAAAATAAGTGGGGATTTTGAAATCGACTTCTGCGTTCGCCTTTCAAACACGCAGCTGTGACCTGGCTTGGCACCAACAGAGAGGAAGAGGATCTCTCTGCTATTAGGGTGGCTGGAGAGGTTACCACCGATCTGCCGAGCTGCAGTAACCACCCGTGCATGCTCTCCCTTCACAGCATCACAGGGGGGTGAGGACTCACATCCAGCCCATCTCTAATGGTGTGAAGCCACCTCCAGCTGGGCCAGGTGATGGGCTGGGCACGGTTGCAGGTGGATGTTTATAGTGATGGATGTCATTCAGGTGCAGCACACAGCAGAGCTGCAGCACAAAGTCTTTTAGCCACACAGTCCTGATCCTCACTGCTTCAGGGTTCAAACTCCAGTTCTTCACTTGGCTACTGCAGGAAAGTCAATAGCAAAGCCATGATCCTGCCCAACTCCAGCTGCCAGCTTTGGTTGCCCACCCAGGTGGTCAAGCCTGATTCTCAGGCACCTGGCTGCCTGGGAGCATCGCAGTGTATATCCATCTGGATGTCAGCCTCTGCAAACCGGTGGCAGATTTCCCTATTTTTTCCCTATTTTCGCATGGCAGCGGGTGTCTCAGTCATGCTGCTGGCATCAGAGATCATGCACCACCGTGCTCACTTGGCCTCTGCCACCTCCCACTTTCTGCTGTCGTTCATTTCTTGCTGCCCCGCCACTGGCTGCAGCAGCAGACTGACTTTGGTTGTGCAATCAGGGTTACTAACTCAGGGAAGAAAAAAGAAAAGAAACTGCTGATTCAGTGTGGTCTCCTGGGATCGAGGGTTTGCTGAAACAATATGATTATTAATAGAACAGCAGTTTCCAGCACATTATGGGACATGTCTGCCAGGCCATCAGCCTCGCCCTCCAGGCTCTCAGCCTCCTCTCCCTCCTGAAGCTCCTCCTGCCTCTTTTGAAGCACTCTGCCAAAGTCTTGGGGAAGAGCCTGAAGTCCTCCTGCTCACCCTAGCCCTTCCCTTCCCATGCTGTGATGCTGGTGGCTCATGCTGGGCAGAAGGTACTCCTCATGCTCTCATTGCAAAGGTGCACCACAGCTGAGCTGAGTTTTAAGGATGGACCACAGCCACATCAATGTCATGGGCCCTCAGGTAACTGCTGGTGGAAGGCAAGGGAAGTGTCTGCCCCCTGGCCATGCCCACTGCCTCTCTCATGTCATTTCACCACTTGTGTCAGCTGCAGGTGTTTGTCACCACCAGAAGTTGCCTACTCATGGCTGAAAGAAGAGACGTTACACCAAGCTCTGGGCTGGCGTTAGGTAATCACGGTGCTTCTCAGCAGTGATACAGCCAGGGAGCCTGGACAGATGTCAGCTTCCTCAAGATAAGCATTTATCTTGAAGGCACAGAATCTGTGATTTTTTTTAAGGTGTTTTTTTTGTTGTTTTGTTTTGCCAAATGAGATGTCCTAGCTCAGAAGTGTTTTTCCATCAGCATGGCAGTGTTTCCAAACTCACCTAATGGATTCCAAAATGTCCGAGGTATAAATGGGCAGAATTCAGGGGGCTTTGGTGCCCCTCAAAAGACGGGGAAGAGGTGAGGGCACAAACAGGCCACGTGTCAGGAGAGCCAGGGCAGCAGCCTCTGCTGTTTTAGCAGTTGCCTCTAGACTGAAGTGAGAGTGGCAGCCATAAAGGTAAGAGTCTACCCCATATCCCAACACCTGTACTCAGTTTCTGCAGATGGACATAAAATAAAAAGTGTTCCTGCCCACAGACCGCAGTACTCTCCTGCAGGACCTGGTAGCCGTGGATGACCTGGGACATGTCTGGTAGAGACCAGAGCCTCTGCCTCTGCAGTGGTAGGTTTGTTCTTAAACTAGCTGATTTTGTTTTGTTTTGCTTTTGCTATTTCACATGATTTTTCTCTCTCTTCCTCTTTTTAGAATGAACTGGGCTGGTAAGCTTTGACATCCCAGTGGGCTCTTGTGATGAGTGGCCACCAACCAAACACCTGCTCAGCCGCTTGCTCAGCCTCCTCCTCCCTTGGGACAGGGAGAAAACAGAAGGAAGGCAAGAAGACTCCTGCAGTGACATGATGGCACTTTGGTGGGGAAAGCAAAGGCTGTGTGTGCAAGCAAAGCAGAAAGAGGAATGAATCAATTCTCTACTTCCCATTAGCACGCAGATACACAGCCACTTCCTGGGAAGCAGGCCCTTGGCACGTGTGATAGTTGTTTTGGAAGAAAAATGCCATAACCACAAGCATTCCCCCTTCCTTCTTCTTTGCCTGAGCTTTTACTGCTGAGCACAACATCACATGGGGGGGAATATCCTCGTGGTCAGTTTGGGGTGTGCCTTGCTCTCCCCGATGAAGACCAAGATGTTCAGTGCCTGTGCCTATCTGGGGACACTGCTGAACTCAGAGGGTGCCAGAGCATGTTGTGAGTGATCTGCCCACGGGCAGCTCACTGAGGGGTCAGGTCTGGGGTGTCCCTTGTGAGGGTCCCACTGGCTGCCCGGCTCAGCCCTGGTCAGCACACCCTCAAAGAACAAGCGGATCTGACTTGAAGGACAAGAAATGTTGTGGTGCCTGGAGGGTTTCCATGCAGAAGAGAGGCTGAGGTGAACACACAAGATCTGAACATCGGTGATTTCTGCTGGGGCATTAAAGGTGGAGCCTGGACCCATATGGGAGCAAGGACTTATAAATATTTTCAGATCCCTGGTGTTTAAATCCACAGACCACCTGCGGATGCAATTCTTGAGTGGGTATTGCCACAGGTGAGGTCCTTGTCCAATGCAGACACCGCCACAGGGAGTCCCGATGCTACATGCCTGAGGTCACCACACTGCAAAACCCACTTTTGCCCAGGGATCTGCCTCCCCATGGGCCTCAGAATGAAAGAAGACAGAAGGTTGGCCCCCATTTTGTGTCCCTCCTCACCAGCCCGGGGCCCTTGGAGAGCCCACATCCCCATGTGCCACCGCTCCAGCTGCCGCGGCAGCACCTGGGCACTCGTGGGGCCGCGGGGCAGCACTTGTGCTAAAGCAATAAAACCCCTGGCGCAGCCTGCCTGATGTCTCTCCTCTTCAGCTTGATGTGTTGCTTGGCTTTGTTGTAGTGATTGAAACCAGATTTTCTTTCCCTTCCATGAGTTATGTTAATTTGTGTTTCATCAGAACTTGCCTCTTCTCCTCCCTTTCTTTTTTATTTTATTTTTTTTCCCCTTTTTTCCCTTTAGGCTGGATCCAGCTGCACCACGAATTCAAGGAACAACCTGCAAAATATTTTAATGACTTCAACCTGCTCTTTGAGGTGAATTAATACCAGGTTGGCCTCTGCAGCCTGGTGGAATAGTCAGGGTTGGCTGAACAGGCCACCCTTGGAGCTGAAAAAATATGTTCTGCAAAGCAGCCCCTCCTGACAGGCAGCTCTGCCTTCAAGGAGCCCACACGCCTTGTCCACGGCTGTCCCCTGCTTGGGTACAGCTGATGCCAGAGATCTGATGTGGCTTTGGAGGCATAATGAGGTGTGCAAAGGGCAGCCACATGAGGATGGTTGGAGCTGTTGCTGGTGTGCTGCAGGGAGAGGTCAGCTGCTCCCTGATGGTCCTCTGATGGGATTCTTTGGCTTGTCCCATGCTTTCAGCAAGGCCAAAAGATTTCTCTATGCACAGCAGACCATTCGACAACAGCCCTGCTTTCCTCTACCCCTTGGGCTTTTAAAGTCCCCGGGTTGTTTTAGATTTGCTGAGCAGCTCTGTGCCCTGTGCAATGATGCTGCGTGTGCTGTTGTGGTCGTCTCTGCCCAGCTGGGTGCCCACAACCCACCCAGCAAGGAGGTCCTTAACCTGTCCTCATCTCCTCTGTGCAGGAAAACCTCTAGAATTAGGCAAGGCTCAGGGCAGCTGTAGTTTTAAATCTTAAGCCAGGCAGGTAGCCAGCAGATCGTTCAGAAGGACATTCCTACAAAGGTTTATTATCCCGTATTGACCTTGCACTGGGGCACATCCCAATTAATTGCCTGCACATTAACGTGTTACTCTGGATTTATCGCTGGGTAAACAAATTAAAAATCTAATACATGGGCTTCCACGAAAGGACAGCATGGGGTGGTTTGTCTCTGATAAGGTTTCTGGCCCAAATTTCCACGTCCTGAATGCTACTGGCAAACACTTCAGCTTGAAAATCCATTAACCTCTAACCACCCCGAGCCCACGAATGCGGAGAGCAGACATGTGCGAGCAGCTACGCACACAGATTGAAGCCGTCAGTGACAGCAGTCCATGCAGAATTAACTCAAAGCAACTGTCCTGCAAAACATGTGTGCAGTGCCAGACATTGAAGTTCAGCCTCTGAAAATGCTTTTCATGCTCCTGTTTCTCTTCTCCGGGTGCTGACACAACCCAGCAGCCCCTGTCTGGCAGGCAGCAGACCTCAGCTCCCTGGCGGTGACGTCCCTTTCTCCAGTGACAGCCACGCAGGGCTCAGCTTGCTCAATCCACTGCTAGGAAATAAGCATGGGTGTGAAACTGCCAGCATCAGTACATGGGGAAAAGAAAGTGACAGAAAAGGAAAGAGACACCCTTACGGGAAGCGTCATTTATGCTTTCCTTTAATTAGGGCCAATAATTGATTGCTGCTTGTCCGGCGTTGTCTTTAGCGAGGATAACTGGTTTTTAAATAGTTCTTTTGATTCTCCAGTGTTTTTCAACACGAAGGTGTTGGCCTCGCTCTCATGGGTCAGGAAATAGCCCAGAGGAAGGGAATCAGGAGTGGCAAGAGGTGGAAAGAGTAGGGTGAAGCATCTTCACGGGCAGAGCAGGGACCCCATCAGAGTGGTCAGGTGCTGCTGGCTTATGTGTATCAGCCCTGCGATGGCCAGGAATTGTTTGGTGGCTTGGGGGCCATCAGCAAGGCTTGCCCTGCACCGGGGCATGTGTTAGGACTGGCTGTTTGTGAAACATTTGGACTTCCCTTCTCACATGCCAGCAGCGGGCTCGCAGTTCACATGCACAAGAAAGGCAAGTGTCATCTCTGCTCCTTTCCCTTGCTTTTCCTTCCCAAACAAACAAAAGACCCTGATTCGATGTTCTCATCTGAGCATCTCACAAAATGAGCTAATGTTAGTAGCAGGGCGGACTTAAACTGGGATCAAAAGAGCAAAGCAAGTGGCTTTTTCTCTACTTGCTTTCAGACGCTTTTCTTCTTTCTAGCAAACCTAGCTGGAAGTGTCCAAATGCCTGGGGAATTATGTCATGCTCAGATCTTGCCAGAGGCTCACTTGCCCTAGGCGTGGGCAAGTCTTTCTAGGGAAAAACAATTCTTTTGTACCAGCCTTCAGCCCTTGGTGCCCATTTCCATATCCAACACAGAGATCCTTTTGGGAACTAGCTGGGAATTCCCTTTTACTCCCTCTATTCTGGCGATGACAGATCAAGTGGAGCTGAAGTGTTTGATGAATAAAAATAGAATTTGCCTCACATCCCTGACCCTTGTCTAATTCCAAACCTTAACATTATACCACATTTCTTTTCCAGTCTCTAGGTCTTCTCCAGTATTTATGTAAGAGTTGAAAACCCAGAACGGCTCGAGCAGAGGGGCTGGAGCCTCCAAAGCTGTTAATTCAGGAGTACAGCTGTTCTCACAGGTCTGCGGATGCTTGAGCAGAGTTTTGACAGAAAACTGTTAAAAAGGTCTTCAGATGACAGCATACATGCTGCTAACACATTTTTCAGTCTTTTCCTGACCAAGGTGCAAGAGGGCTTTCTCTTTTCTCTTCCTGGTGCAAGACAGCTTTTCTTGAGGGCCTGCTGCCTTGCAAACAACTCCATTCACCCAAGACAATTTCTGGTGGTGTCTCCTAATCCCACTGCCAGTTTGAGCTAACGTCGGGTAGTTTTGTGCAGAGAAACAACAACGGATGAGGGGAGGGAGCTCGCACCCTGGACACAGGTGTCTTCTCCTCCAACCCCACCATGCCCCTCTGCATCCCCTGTGTGTCCCCACAGCACTGGTGGTGGGCACTGGTGGGAGAGCAAAGCGTACCCAAATTCAATCACAGGCTGGTCCAATATCGTTGTGAAAATCACTGAAAAAAAAAAAACTATGATTCTTAATAAATTCCTTCTGTTCTAACCACCAGGAAACCTGGCAGAAGGCACAGTTTAAGCAAAAACAAACATCAAAACCACACATGCATATGTACTTTAAGAGAAACTTATTGAGGAGGACAGGGAGAAATCCGTTAGAAATAGGTTTTCATTATTGGTCAAATATTTAACTATAGCCCAATAAAATAATAAGATCTGCTTGTCATTATTTGCCTTCGTTAATAAGTCAGATATTTTTAATTCAATACAGCGCTCTTGATGGCATCAAGAAGTTCTACATGGAAGGCCCCGATTTATGTTCACTGTTGTGCTTAAATTAACTGAGCTGGTGTAAATGCCTTCACCGCACGTTGTTTAACCTTCCGAGGTGTGTGCAGTAGCCAGGATCTAGGGCCACTTTTAAAGTGTGTTGAAGCCAAGTGACAGCTTCTGCTGGATATCAGCTGGCTTTGGGTCTGGCAAGATCGGGGAAAGGACAAGAGGGACGAGAGGCTTTGGGGTCACATTTCCCAAGCAGGCCGTTTCTGTGCCCGCTGGTGTGGCTGATGGGACAGGAGAACTGGAGGACATTGGCTAGAAGACCCATGGACTGTGATGGAACCCAAGGCCCTCCTTGGTGCTCCTCAAAGCCACCTCCTCACTGGGGCCATTGGAGGAGACGCAGGTGCCTCAGGTGGCCCTTCTTTTTTGGCAAGGCTCCTGCAGGAGCCAGCACCCATTTCTCAGGGCTGAAAGAAAGAGGGTGGGTGCATGCATTGGGTTGGGTGAGGGTCAGTGAGGGAGGTCAGCCCAGCTGGTGGGAGGCCAAGCCAGGCGGCCTGGACCCTGCTCCCCCGGCTTCCACATCTGAAAGGGATTTGCAGAGAGCTAAGGACAAGGCTTCCACACCTCCCCTTGCCAAAAATATTAAGAAGAAGTTGTGAAAAATCAGAGACCCCGATGTCAATAAAGCATGTGACAATTGCAGTGAGTTTCTGACTATCCTAATTTCCCTAAATTGCAGCAAGCAAGCTGCTAAGCAGTTTTCACTGTGATATAAGTGCATAACCGAGTGAACCGGACCAAGGTGCCACATGTTAATCATTATGGGATTTTGTCTGCACAACATCAGACTTGCATGGATCTGCTTATGAAATCATACCTTTCCCATTAAACACGGTTTGAGTTTTGAAAGGGAGTTCAGATTGGCTTGGGACCAACCTTTGTATAGGGCTAAGGAAGCCTGGGATAGATGGCCTCACTGTAGGTAAAGAAAAAAGTATTAACCTGACTTCTCTTTTGTGGTGCATTGAAAAGTCTCTGCTTAAGGACTGTGGATTGATGGAGTGTCCTGAGGTGGGAAGAATATCAAAATAGACGTCAACATGCCAATAAATGTGTGTGCCAAAAATAAATGCATTATATGTTAGTACATCAGAGAAAGCTAAAGAAAGGCATTCTTTTATGGAGGGAGACAGTCCAGTAGCTCACACCATTAAGGAAAAAAATGATCAAAGCAGAAATGAGCTCAAGTTTCTGAACGCCACTTCACCTTCAGAGTTCATTCCTTCAACCAGTCAAGGGCTGGGTATTTGAAGAATAAGATCTGGAAGGGAACTCATCTCTACATAGAGACTTGGGAGAACACTTTTCTTTCCCAAACCAACAAGAAGTATATCAAAACCCTAGGCAAAATGAAAAGAAAGTGTTTCAAGGTCATAGATTTCATTCTCCAGCTTGAGAGAGTGGAGATCCAGACTAACGACAAGCAGATGGAAAGTTAGGCACTGGTCTAAGTTGGCTGCCTTTGCAACTGCAGTAGGGCTCGGTCTATAGTGCAACATGTTTCTGGTGAAGATGTACTGGCTGGGGAGCAAAAGACCATCACACATCCTCACAGAAAGCTGAGCCAAGGAAAATTTTGTTTCAGATAGTGTTTTGTCAGCCTAGTAACGTTGCTGGTAGAGATGATACAGCTCTGCTGGCACGGAAAGTCCTTCGCTGGTGCATGCAACGGTCTGATGTGATGTCTGCAGTTGCATGGCCTTACCCAGAGAGGATGCATCATGCTGACAAGCTCACCATGTTCAGCTCCTCCTTGGTGGTCTTCATGCAGCTGCTGGCTGGGGGTGAGCCCAAGCGGTGGGAGGAGGAAGGACCCGCAGTGTGTCCGGCACTCAGCTCTGCCCCTCGTACTCACACGAGCAAAGGGACAAGAGATGGGGTTTTTTGTTTGCTCTTGACATAGATAAAGCCCTCCACGAGGATAAGTCCTGGTGCTTGGTGGTGTGTGAACGATATGTGTGAACAGTGACCCTGCGTGGGCCAGCGGTACATGGTGGGTGTCGCATCGTGCAGCCTCAGCCCTGTCCATCAGTAAGTGCCTCTGAACTTTGTTTTTCACAAAAAGAAAAGGTTTCAGAAAAAAAAAAAAAAAAAGGTTAAAGAAACATTAGGAAAAAAAAAAGACTGGTAGAAATACTGCCAGTCCTAGGACATAAACACATCCCAGCCCTGTGGCAGTGTCCTAGGCTGGTGGCAAGCTCATGTTACTTAATTATGATATATTGCATATAGCAAATAGCAGGGGACAAATGACCTGTTTTATTTTCACAGTCTAGAGTGGCTGTGTCTGCCTCGCAGCTGTTCAGAGCACATACATCAATGCTTCTCAGCGTCCCAGCACAAATGGAGATGCTGGGGATATAACCCTGCAGAGAGAAGCTGCGATGGGGAAGTTCTGAGTTTACCCTTGGGCAGTACAGAACTGCCCTCTTCATCTTGCAAGTTGATTTCCTCCTCATTTAAAGTGAATTAAAGTTCTTTGTGGGGTTTTTCCTCTTACAGCACCAGCTGCCCTTTCGCCTTGACACCTTCTTCTTTGTTCCCACCGTGGTGTGGTGCAGGGGGAGCAGGCACTGTGATGCCACCGGGTAGGGTAATGCGGGGAATAAATGCATTTAAAATACAGAATATTTTGAGAGTAGTGTTCCCTGCACTGACTGCTAAATCTCATGGTCCCATGGACAAAGCATTGAGGCCCTTGGTACCCAGATACGTGGCCTCTGTGCTGGGCAGACATGAAGATGTTGCAGCTCCAGGGCACCAGGAAAAAAACAACCTGGGAGCATGGAAATGAGTTTCCTGGACTTCCTCCTGACTTTAATTAAGCTCATTGTCATTTTGGTCCACTCCCGCTCTCTTTCCCTCCCTCTCTCTGTCTTTTTGCTCTGGAAGTCTGTTCAGCAGACTCTACCCAGCTCTCAAAGCTCCATTTTTAATTAAAGGCCTTCAGTGGCTTTGAATGTCTAATGACCTCTTATCAGGTATTGTGCTACAAATAACAGGCGGGTGACCTTCCCTCCCATTCCTCGTTCATACACTATTATTTTTTTCACACCGCCTGCCCCGCAAAAGAAAACCTCCTTGAAATACATTTTAACTAGGTGCAAAAGGCACGATTAACGTAAAGAGGCTGATGGATGAAGATGCACCATTGCAGGCACAATGAGAAACCTGGCCATGAAAGGGTATAGTTTATCAGGCGACTTTCAGCCAAGAAAAAGCAAGTCCTATAGGATTTCTGAAGCCAAGGCCCTCTCTGACAGGGATTTCTGTCTTCTGGGGTGGTGAACCAGAGTTAGCAGGAGGCAGTACCTCCTTGCCCTGTGCCTGCAGCCATGCAGGGCCATCATGGGCAGCAAAGGGGCCAGCGCTGATTTAGGGTGCAAAGGAGTAAGTGCAGTTTCCATTTTGACTATATTGTTGGATCTCTCCCTGTTTAGCTGCTGAGAGTTTTGATGGAGGAGAAAGTCCTCTATGATCACTGTCCTGAGCCACCCCAGCCCTGCTTGAGGAAGAAAAAGAGCTGAGATGAGCAGAAGTCATTGGTGGAGCCTTTGCTAAAGATACAGAGAGAAGTAAAAAGAACAACACCAGAAAACAGTTTCTTTTCCTAGGGGCAGTTCTCTTTTCAGGGTGCGGGGTGGGGGTGGCACCTGGCTGGGCTACCTCCGGGTAAGGGCTTCTCTGGGCCACTCTGTTAGCGCTGTCCTTGTCAACAGCAGCTCGCTTTGTCTTCTGTCTGAGCTCCTCCACATCCTCTGCTGCTGAAGATCAATGTTCATAAGTCTCAGGAACCTTCTGAGGCGTGAGCTGGGTTCCAGGGGCTGACCCGCACAGCATCTGCCTGGTGTGTTGCTCCTTCAGGAAATTTCATCAGGCAGGTTTCCAATCCTTCAGGTGTGTGGTGAGGCCTTCACCACAAATTCAGTGCTCTGATGACAAGAATCTAAACTAGCAGGATCATTGAACACTCTTCTGGCTTCTTGAGCATATCCTATGAATCAAAAGAATAGAAAAAAAATGACTTCATAGGATAAATCCTCACATACAGGTGACACACCGAGAAACAGCTTTCAGACATAGGTGACAAATTGGGCTCATTTGCAAACGGCCACCTTGAAGCAAAATCTTCAGACTTAACATTTTATATCCTTTATACATCTTTTAAATCCCTTATAAAGGATGTTTTAATGAACTCAAGCCATGAGCACATCATATTAAGCTGACACTTTCCAGACACCTGGCCACAGTGCTGTCCCACAGCAGCAGACCTGGCTGGAGCTGAGGAGAAATGAACTTGCTGGTATTTCTCAGCAACTGCTTATCTCTTTCTCTGTCAGATGCTCAGCCTGCTCCCATCTGCACAGCTGCTATGCCGCAAGTTGCTCTGGGTTTATGTCTTGGAGCAATGAAGTGAGATGTGGTGATGTGTGGTGTTTCTGCAGCCCCAAGGTGGGAGATAGCAGCAGAGCTGGGCAGAGTGGGGACAGCCCATCAGCTTTCCATGGGCTTGGATTTCCCTGTGTGAAGCCATGGTGGACCTGCCCATGTGGATATGCTGGATCTTTTAGTGAAAAGACTTCCTGAGCTCTACTTCTGCCACAGTGAGTTCTGGGTTCCCATACCGACCTACTCATGCTGTTTGGCCTTGGCAGCTGCTGCGTGGAGGCTGAGCAACCCCACCTCCTCGTGCCTCTGTGGCTTGGAGAAACTTCTGGTTCCTACCCACTGCTGCAGGCTTCTTGGGCAGATGTACAGAAATCATATCAAGCCAAGTTCTGCTCCATCTGAGTGGGCAGTGCTTATGTGCCCTGCAGCACTTGCTGGGCAGATGCTTGGGCAGGGGTACAGGACTTGCTAGGGGCAGCTCAGGTTTGCAAGTGCTCCCTGACCCCAGCAGGTTTGCAGGGTGCCTTTCCTTCCTACCAGCACCCGGGGCCTGGTATCTCTAATTGTATGTAAAAAGTATCTCTAATTGTCTGATCTGTATAAATTGCCTGCGACAGTTTTACAGCAGTATGGCAAAGAAATTCCAGCTCCTGCCAATGGCGAGAAACCCAGCCATGATGTTAGCAATTCATACCACAACAGTGAGAGAAAGAATAAAACTGTGAGGAATAAACTGCTGGACATTATGTTTTGTGTGGCTAGACCCAGGAACAAAGCAGTTGCTGAAGAACACCTTCATCTCCTCAGCTGTTTATAAATAAAATAGCAGGTAGAGCTAACTTTCTTCTTTGCTGTTAGAATGCACCTGTTCTATCATGTCCATTAACCCATTAATCCTGGGTTGAAACAGACTTGTGGAATCATGCATGGGACAATGTATCAGATAAAAAAACTGGGTGGAAAAGCTGAGACATGCTGTCAAAAAGGCTTGCAGGACCATGCCTGCATGGATGATGCTCCATAAAATGCTCCCCAGACACAGACATTCCCTCCACCAAACCTTGTCTCTGGGGTCATGATATGTGAAGGTGAGACCTGGTGCAGGGCAGCCTTAAAAATCACAAAAGCAAAAAGCATTGATCTACAAGAGTCTTAGGATGATTTCTGACAGACGTTTGTGCAATCTGCTCTTAAAACTCAAAGACCATAGGTTCCAAGCCCTCCCTAGATAACCTGTCGTAATGCTTAATGACCTTCACAGTTAGAAAGGATAGTTTTTTTTTCCCCAAATGCCTACTAGTAAGCTCTGTTGCTAAACATTAAGCTCTTTCCTTTTTGTCCTACCCTCAGTAGCTATGGAGAGCAATTGACTGCTGCCCTCATTATAATAACCCCTTACATATTTGAAGACTATAATCAAGTTCCCACTTCTCTTTTCTAGGCTGTCAGGTACTTTATTAATCCCCTGAAGCACCCAGCTGCTGTTTGCCCCTACCCGTTGTGTGTGACACCCCGTTCCCATCCGGCTTGGAAGCCCACGGGCAGAGTGGGCAGCAGCGGGCCGTGTATCGGGGGAAATGCCTCCTGTCACCCACGACTCCACACTGCCCTGAAAGGCAGGGCTACTCAACCCATCCTGTGCTATTTAAGGAGCCATGACTTGTGGCCCCCACACAGGAATTGCTCTCGCTGTGTCATCTGCCTCTTTGGAAACCAAGTCAAAGTGAGCAGGAGCACGAAGCGCTGAGCTTTCCAGCCCAGCTGAGCCGCTAGAGGAAGAGAATCCCTTAATTGCTCGAAATCCATCACCTTGCCGTGACGGCGGTGTCACTTTGCTCTAGGAAAGAAGGAAAGAGGCAACCTGACTTCTCTTGCTGTATCTTTGCTCACCCCAGCCCCAGCAGCAGCCAAGGGGACAGGAGAAGCTCAGCTGCCTCCGGGACCACTCGGTTGCAATTTCTCTGTTATTTTCCACCCCTCATCACGCAGTGATGCTACGGGAAGATGCTCCGGGGGATAACCTCCCTGTGAGCCAGGCGAGGAGCACAGGGCTGAGGGACGAAGAAAATCCGCAGCTCTCAGGGGGAAGAGCTGGGGCCGGCGGCTCTTCGGCATTGCAGCATCCCCACCTGGCGGCGCGGCGCCAGCGGCACAGCCTGCGGGGGGCTCGGCCCGTCCCGGGCTGCAGGTGCTCTGCCACTGCTGGCAGGTGCGGAGAGAAGTCCAGGGTGGATAAGGAAAGGTTTGGATTTTTTTTTTTTTTTTGGTGTGTGCGTGTTGCTTCTGAAAAGACGAAATCTTCCCGGTGCTTAACTATGTCCCATGCAAAGTCCAAATATCAAAATATCACTCCAAATTTCCCAGAGATGTTGCACAACTGGCCAGCATGCTGCTTTTGCAAGTAAGGGTCTCAGAGGTGTTCTGTAAAATATATATATATATATATATGACAGGTATTACTGAAAGGGCATCTTGCGGGTGAAAAATATACAGGCATTTGTGAATTTGTGATTCCTCACTTAGTGCTGTGAATAGTCACTGGTCTTCAGAAAAAAAAAAAGGAAAAAAATAAGAGAAAAAAAAGGTATTTTCTAAACCTCACTGATCAGCTCAGTGAAATAATCCATCACCTGTAGTGGGTTATAATGTAGGGATCATTTTAGAGGCAGCAGTTCTGAGAAAAGCAGATATTTTTCTCAAAGACCCTGATATTGGTCAGCCACTGAGAGCATTTGCTGGTGAATAACTCAGGACCCTCCTGGGTCTGCTGCTGCAAGCTCCCTGTGGCTGTGGGAATAGAAAAAGCTCAGCACTGCCGGGCACCAGAGGTGGAAACGGGGAAATGTGAGAATGCAGGTGGGGACCCAGCATCTTCCTGCCCACCCCGCTGGTTTGGGTCCTTGCTCTTTGAGTGGCATAATGCTTCATCTTGTCAAAAATAAATAAATAGATAAATAAATAAATAAATAAAAATCATGAGGTTAACTGGAGTGAAGATTCAGAGGAGCAGAGCATGGCCAGGAGGAGCAGGAGGTGGCAGGAGATGCCAACCTGCAGGGTCCCTATTAAAATCTTTCTCTGGGGGAGCGGCAGCTTTGCAACCTGACGTTGAGTTAATGTGGAACAGAGCCCTGGCGGACTCAGGGAGTGTGAGGAGCCGAGTGGGGGATAAATATAAATCACGGGAGGCCCCATGCACGCAGATCCCAGGCAGGGCAGCGCTGGGGCCGCCGAGTCGTAAAGGCTGAGCTCGGCCCGTTCGCCACGGCCGCTTGCCGGGCTGCTCCGGAGCAAGCCGCCAGAGCTCAGCCTTACAAGCCCGGTCTTCAAAGCATTCCTCTCTTTACTGTCGGAGGCACCAAATGTCTCGCCCAGCTGTGTGGTTGGTTTGTGAGCCTTGTTAAGTGCTGGGTTTATCGTGCTTTCCCGAGGAATGCATGCTCCCGACGAGTAGCTGAAAGATGTTAGCTGGGTCGGCGGCTGAGGGCTTCAGGCTCTTTGCCTCAGAAGAGGCGATTTGGAGACGGACTAGGAGGATATAACTTGTGTTCTTACCAGGGACGATGATACCGGACGATGATACTAGGGTGATGATGCTGGGCAGCTGGACGTTTTTGATTGAACTTGATTGTTCTACTGGGGAGAAAGAAGGAGGAGAAAGCCCACCATCGTCACCCACGTAGTGGTGGAAATGCACCAGATATCACTTGGGAAGCCAGATAGTCACAGCATTTCAAAACCAAAGCCTTTAATCACTATATATGTACTCACATCACCATGAGGAAATATCCTTCACCTAAGGCTTGTCCACCAGAGCTCTCTGTGTAGGCTCACCACTGCAGACCTAACATTGTTATCCGGCAGGGAATTGATCTCACTGCATCTTCTCCATAAAGTGAGCCAGAAAAGTTTCTTGTCAGCAGCCAGGGCAGCATCTATACCAGGATCTGTTGTCCTGGTGGAGTGAGATCAAACCATTCCCACCCTCCTGGTGTGAGGTGAGAGGTCTGCAGCCCAGACTGCAAGTCGTACCCACACACAGAGTCCTTCTACAAAGATTAAGCTTTGCCCAAGATCCTGCCTATTAAAGTGTCCTTGGCAGCATCAGGCAACTCTGATCTTTCATTGAAGTTCACTTTAAACATCTCTCAAAGCCATAATGGGTAATGTGAAGGTGAGATATGTAATGGCCACAATAACCCCATAAAGAATAGAGTGAGATGGCCGAAATACCCGAGTGCTGCCGAGCCCCGAGCTGCTGAGTAAATGGGCTGGAGAGCTGGCCTCTCTCGTTTGCTCCTTCATCTGACTGATGCAACCATACCCTCCCCATCTGCAAGCTCCTCGGCCTCTTTCTCTGCAGGATTTGTCCATGCCACACATTTCATAATGTTCTCCTCTCCATGTGTGACTGGTAGGTGGGTGCAGGGTGAGGGCAGTGACCTGATGTGCGGTGCTCTGGAGGCTGGAGTGTCACATCACAGCCAGGGATGAGGGGGTCACAATTCGGGGGTGCAATGTCACAGGTCTGGGTGGGCATGGGGCAGGCAGTGGGGTGGGGAGCCAGGGGTCGAGGGGGAATATCAGGGAGCAGGCGGACACCCACACTGCCCGGCCCATTGTCCATCAAGACGCACCCTGGTCTGCGTTGCTGCCCCGTCAGACACAGTAGGGAAAGTAAGAAGTGGTTTAAAATCCTTCACTGGAGGGTGATGAAATGACAGCGTGATATGAGGACATGGAAAAGTAAAAACCATAAACCAGGAAAATCTGAAAAAAAATAATACAGGAGCCAATAAACAGACCAAATTTGCTTTGAAAGCGGTGTGAAGTTATCACTTGGGAAAGTGACAATGGAAGCACAGGTTGTACAGCACACTGCTAACTTCAGTGCTGTCTTCATGTTTCACATTTGAAATTCATAATCAGAGATAAAGGTTTGCATAAACTGAAGCCTTTTAAAGGCAACCAAAAGAACTGAATGGAAATCCAAAAGGAGACCATACTGAACCTGTGCAGAAAGGAAGCATGGGCAGGGCAACATTCATCTGGAAGGAAAAAGTGTGTGGGTACAATGGAAGGGGGGGTCCAGCAAAGTGGAAAAAAAAACCAAAAGGTTAAAAATATGTAAGCATTGTATATTAAGGTGGAGGTATTTTGGCTTGCCCTGGGATGGCATCACAGGCAGCAAAATTTTCTTGTGGATTCAAAATTCATTTTTTGTCCTTGGGGTCGGTTGGTTTTAAGTCACAGCTTGGGCTGCCTTAAGTGGAAGAGGGTTGTTGTTGGGATTTTTTAAATGTATGGAGCAAAATAAGAGAGCCTTTCCTTTGATGGTCCTCAGCTAGCCATGTTCTTGCCATAGAGGAGAAACAATGTTCACCATCAGCTCCGCTGGTCCTGTCCCACCTAGCTCCTGTCTCTGATGCCCATGGACCAAATTTCTCTTTGGTATGAGTTACAGGAGGAATCAGTTTGATTTGATAAGTTAAAAGTTTGCCCAGCATCATCCTGGATGACAGTTTCACTTCAGTAAAATCAGATTATTTCGCTTATCCCTATTAAACTGGACTGACTGGTATTCCCATTCCCACGTACATACACACATACCAGACAATAATCTCCTTAACAACCCACAGATGAATTCCTCAGCTTATGAATCTGCCAGAAAACACATAATTTTCCCCATCAAGGAATGTTGCTTGGCACATCTTTAATATATCACTTACACAGCCCTCAATCAACCTAAATGATTCATCTAGCAACATCTCTTAGGCAAGGCTTTACGTGATTGAATGGCTCATCCTCACTGAAAAAGCACACGCCATTCAGTCCCACATATCGGCTATAAAAGTTATTAATAACTAGGAATTATTTAGATAAGAGCCATGAGGCCGGCTTCAGCCTGGGTGAGGGCAGCTGGCCTGCTTTGAGCTCCATCAGCAAAATCAGCCAGAATTTGCCCCCGTGGGAACAGATCAGAGGCTCGCAAGCTCCGCGCTAACCCATGCATCATATTTTATGTCGTGTTTTACACTTTATCAGCCCTTGCATTAAGATTTATTGGTGTTGCCTTGCTGTTTAGTGGTTGTAGCTCACAACGTATTCGGTGTGTTGCAGTGTCGCGCTTGCACCCACGCCTTGATGGAGGGGCTGGCGTTTCCCTTGCACCCAGCTGCATCCCCACGCAGAGCACCAAAGAAAACCGCTCTGGGCAGGTCATCCACGTCCCTGCCAGGCCGCTCGTCCTCTGTACACAGTGCCTTGTGTCTGTCCTGCCTGACGATGTGGTCAGGTCCATAGGTGCTGCTCCTGAGAGCACGTTACAGGCTTAGCCACCTCTTGGATGGAGACGCTGATGATTAGCTTGA
The DNA here is from genome assembly GCF_013377495.2 of Cygnus atratus. NCBI lineage: Eukaryota > Metazoa > Chordata > Aves > Anseriformes > Anatidae > Cygnus > Cygnus atratus. The sequence goes on from NC_066367.1 coordinate 30,856,627, forward strand.
GGACAGAGCACAGCAAGCTGTCTGAGCCTGCACAGCCAGCACATTGTCCAGGGCACCTGGGAAGTCATTTTTCATCCGAGATATCTTCTCCCCTCCAGGGCCGGCTGAATTACGTAAGGTTCTTTGGACCCCAGACAGGCGAAGTGGGGTTATAGCACCATGTGATCTCAGCTACATTTCCCGTCTCAGCGTCCTGGTTTTGTGCACAGACATGGTAACTTGGCTCCTTTCCTGCTTGGAAACATTTGTTTGGATGTTCTGAGGCTTTCTCGAGGTTGTGGACCCCCGCCATAGGGTGTTACATGGCTTTAGATAAGAAATCTCCATAAAACTGCAAGCAATGTGTCTTCTGCAGTAAATCTTTCTTCTTAGTCGAGAGTGAAGCAGTCACATTATGTTGCTTTACATTGCAGCCCACCTGTTGCAAGGAAAGTGCCAAGAAAATTGTACACCAGTGGGAAAGTGTAGATTGCATGTATGGCTTGGACCCAGCGAGAGTCTGTGGGACTGTGGGATACGCATTAAAAAAATCACCCCACATCTCTGAGGCTTTCTTTGTGCAGTAGGAAGGGAATCCCTGGCTAAGCGGAGACAAGCAATGTGCTGGCTCAGATGCTGCAGCCACAGCTGCTATTATGGGATCTTTAAGGTTGGAAAACCTTAGGTTAGACCTCCGAGACCTTTGCATTGCAAGGAAAGAGGATCAGCTGGGCGCTGGGTGGACAGATCCTGCACCTCGGGGTGCAGGACGGAGGTGTGGGCTTCATTTCCCTGCTTGAGCTCAGGGCACTGGGCTGCCCCTGCCTGCAGGTACAAGCCTCCCGCCCCACAAAGCCAGGAGCTTGCTGCCTAAACAGGAGGTGTGTGAGTCCAGAAAAGCCCCATACCGAGTGGTTTAAATGCTCTCTCTTTATCTACTGGATAATTGCTGCTAATTTATTACTGCCAAAAAGATTTTAAAAACCCGGCAGTCTTGTTCCCAGCAGTCAGTGATCGCTTTTGTGCTGTGCAGCCAACGTGGGGACGGACGGGACCTTCACAATCAGAGGGTCCAATCCCTGATATTCGCTTCATACCACCCATTTCCATAAAGGATCATCTTTCTCACACCGATGGGGACTGTCCCTCCCCCTGAAACTGGGAAGTTGACCCTGGAAGCCTCTCCTGGAAATGGCCCTGCCACCTGCAGCGTGCACAGATGTGCAACCAGCCTGCAACTTCTGTATGTGCACCAGCACCGTCCTGCTGCTGCTGGTCACAAAAGCACTTTTCCTTGATATTTCTCGGTCTGCATAGCAGCAGCAGCAAAGGAACAGAGGAAAAAAGCCCCGTGCAGCACTGCTGCGGATGCACGGGGTGCAGGCAGGCTGCTGAGCTGCGAGCACACCAGCAGTGACACTGCTGAAGAAACCTCCTCTCCTGCACCCCTGCGGCTTGTTCTCCTGCCCCAGCCGAGGCTGCAAACCCACTCGGAGGGGGCACAAAACCCAAAAAGGGGGCAGCGAGCGAGCGGGTCGCGAAGCAGCTGTACAGCAGCCGGGGAGGAGCGGCGTGCTCGGGAGCGGGGCGGCCCGGCTGTGATAGCCGTCGAGAACCACAAGATGTCTCTGGAAACCAGCATTTGGAGCGTGGAGCCTCGCTAGCAGCGGGGAAGGGGCCGCGATGTTGCTGCCCGCAGCGGGCTCCGAGCCCCGGCAGCCGCGGGGAAGGGGCGGGGGGCTCGGGGACGGGGGCTCGGGGACGGGGGGGGGGGTGCTCGGGGGATCCCCCCTCGTCGGAGCCACCTCCTCCAGAGGACAGCTTGGCCCTTCAGGTGGCACCCGTGGGCAGGTTCGCTGCGAGCCCTGGCGGAGAGCACCTGGTGGGTTAGCACCGAGGGTGATTTTTGGGGGGGGAGCAGGGCTGGGGGCTGACCCCCAGGGAAGGGGGACAGCAGGGAACCCCTTCTTCGGGACCCTCCTGCATCAGATGTTGGAGCTTCAGCGTCACGGAGTGGGGTCGCTAACTGGAGCCCTAGAGGAGAAGGGAGCCGTCAGCCCCTGGGATGCTGCCTGCAGGCAGGAGGAGGCTGAAATCGGGGTTTTTAGCCTTAAAACCTGCCGCCTCCTGGGGTGTCACTACCAGGACGGAGGCTGTGGAAGGAGCCGGTCCCTGGTGCGGGGAAAAACCCTCCTGAACGTGAGTCAGAGCTCGGCAAAACGCCCGCAGGACCTGATCCTGCGTCCCTGTCAGTCACTCGGGGAATTCCTCTCCCTTTCACCAGCTCCTCTTGGCTTCCTGGTAAACAGCTGGAGGCTTGCAGGGTGGAAAAGGCCCAGAGAAGTGTAAAGTTGTTATTAAGAAATAGGCAAAGCACAGCAACTGGTGACTCAGAGTTTAATGCGAGAAAACAAATAGAAAGGGAAAAAACCCTTCAATGGACCACATACAGCGACAGGGCTTGCTGCAAACTGGGAAACCTCTTCAAAATCCAGTGAAAAATGTATGGCAAACACAATCCATTGCCCACCAGGCTGTGTTTCCAAGTATCATTTGTTTTAGGACTAGTTTTCCCGCTTACAAATCATAAGACAGGCATTTAAATTAATAATCAGCAAGTTATGGGGATAATGGGATTTTGAGTGAGCTGGTGTCGGTTGGGGGGTCCTTTTACAGAAACTCATACACTGCATTACAAATGTCACTGCTTTGCTCTGAGGCAGTGTGGTGAAAAGCCCATTAGTCTGAATCTGCTGGAACAGAAGGGCCAAACTTTGCTCTTGCAGAAAACTGAGCAGAAAACTGAGCTGTCCTTACATCCCCGTGCTCCGGGCACATGCATCCGAAAGGAGCAGGACAAGAAAAGAAGGCACAGTTTGAGGAAGGCTGGCTATTGCTAGGCTGCCAGAGTTGCCTCATCTGGAGGTCCTCCTCTCAGGCTCTAAAAAACTTTTTCAAGATTTTTATTTTATTTTATTTATTTTATTTTATTGCATTGCATTGCATTTTTTTATCATATTTTATTATTTTACTTTATTTTATTTTATTTTTCCTAGAGAGGCCAGCAAATTTCTGCCTAGCAAAACAGTTTGCAGACAAATGTAGGATGCCAGGGTGACCCGTGGTAACAGGATCAGCACCTCTGCAACACCAGTGCAGCTCTAGCAGAGGAACGGCAAAGGAAAGGATGGCTTCGGGGCAGACCTGACCACTTCATCCCATCCGCAGCACCTCGTGCCTGCAGGCAGAGCAGGTCTGGCAGGGGAAGGGGGATAAGGCTTCCGGATGTTTTTCTCCCTGCTGGCTGGGAACATGGTAACTTTTACAGCACCGCTTTATGGGGAGACAGATGAAACAACCCCAAAATGATTTAGGGGTGGTTTTGCCCTTCGTTGCACAGCTGGGGGCATACAGCTCTTCTTACTGATATTGCTGAGTAGCAGTCAGATGATTCGGACCCGTTATTGTGAAAGATCCCAAAAGATCCCAAGATTTGGTGGGACACTGATGACATTTGGCTCAACTCCACTTTGGGGTTTGTCTGAGATGGCTGCTCAGAAAGCACCAATCTCGCTCCAAAATGTGCTGCAACTCCGAAGCAAAGACCTGCTCCTGAAACAGCAACGTTACATATCCCAAGAAATGCCTGCCCCAAAGGACTGAAACCCCACAGAAGGTTTAATTTTCTTCACACACACACACAAATAGGGGGTGGTCCTTCACTTGGGGTCTGCGTCTGTCTGTGCCGAGGCCTCAGGGATGTTGTGTACCCAGAGAGAAGAGCCCACCCCAAACCCTAACCCTAAACACCCTGCCCACAGCCACGGCTTCCTGCAAAATGACAGAGAGGGCAAAACTGCGAAGGCAAAATCTCCTGAGTGAAAAGGAATTAGTAAAACCCCATATTCATGAAATATTGAGAGCTAATTATATGTGCATCGGAAACCTCTGGGGGAAGGGAGATGGAGGCCTTTCATTAGACGGTAACTGGAACTTTTTCATCATTTGTCTAGCTCAGGAATGTAAGGCTGCTGTCTGGAGAGGGATGTGGGATTTGGCTGCAGGGCTGGGTGTGCAGGTGAAGTGCCATGCCGGCGAGGGTTTCTATTGTATTCTGGCATGTCTTGGAATAGGCTTTCAGCTCTAGCAGGTCGGCTGGGGCTGGGTGCCCGCACGGCTCATTGCTCCTGCGAGTCTTTTGGGGAGGAATCCTTGCTCCCAAACGGTTTTTCAGCCTCCTCCCACCCAGCCCCCAAACGGCCCCAAAGTCCCCTGTCCCTCGCCCCAGCCCCGGTGGCACTGCTCGGGGGCTCTCCCCCGGGCTGTCCCCGTTTCTGTGCCTTTGATCCGCTCTCTGCTTTCGCAACCAGAACGAATTGCGAGCTGCTGCCACCGCGCCACCGGCCACATTCAAGGCCAAGAGCACAACCGGTGGCGGAGGGGGAAGTTTGTAACGTGGAGCCGGGGAGGAAGGAGCAAGGGAAATCCTGCTGCTGCCCGGCCAGCAGTGCCCGGCACCCACAGGGCACGGGATGCAAAGTAAAAGGGGACAAATGTGGAGCCCGCACCGGGTGACCGAGGGGTTTCTCTCTTAAAGCCTTACGGCAACTTCAGACACCGGGATGGCTGGGGGAAACCCGTCCCAGCTCCCTGCCTTCTGCCGGGGGGAGAAGCCACATCCCGGGAAAAGCTTTCCCAGGGGCTGGGGGCTCCCCTTCTCTCTGCTCCCCTCTGCTCCCCTCTGCCCTGCTCGGCCACGGCCACCGGACCCCTGCGTACCCCCCGCACCCGCGGAGCCGCCGGCCCTCGGCCCTTAAATCAGCGTCAAACCCATTCCCCCCTCCGCTCCCCGGTGCCACCACCCTTTACTCCCCCGGTGCTTTTTCTATCACCTTTTGTTAGCATTCCAGATCCGGAAACTTCATTTACCCGGGGCTTTAAAGAGAAATAAATCCAGGCAGGCCGCGGTGCCCGCGCTATGCCTGTTTAGCGCCGCGATCCGCCGCTGATTATGAACTGTTGTGATTTTCAGGCTGCTGCCGTCCTCAATACCTTCTGAGCCACTCTCCCTGGCTGGAAAAAACCTGCTCACCCTTCCCGAGCAAGGGGCAAGGAGGAAGAGAGCATAGCACTTGCGCTTGGCTTTATTTACTTTTGCTATTATTGTTGCTATTATTTTCGGAATTTGGAGAGAGCGAGGTTTTAAATCGCTGAAATAATTGCCTGGGAGAAAGGTTTCTTAATCTGTTCATACATTATTGATTCGGGCTCCAATATTTGGCTCGGTGCTTTTTATCGCAAGAAGATCACGTACGAGAGTCTTTTGCATAACAATTTTTAAGGAGGACACATCCTTATATCAAAAGTGGACGTGACTTGAATTTTGCCGGCGTTTGTCCCTAAAATGACCCAATTCCGGTTACTGCCACTGGGCAGCAGTAACATTGCATCATTTCTCCAGGCGATAGACTTATTTTGCTTTACTCTCTGTCCCTTCCCCTGCCCACCCCCCCAAGTCAAGGCATACTTTTAAAGCTGATTATTTTGTCTTGCCGCGCTCTAGCCCTACGCACGCAGTTTTCTTTCCCTGGGAACGGATGAGCGGAGAGGAGCAGGAGCGGCTCGGAGGAGCAACATGGCTAATTAACGCCCAAAGTTCCCGTGCAAAGCAGAAATAGTGCCTTCAACGAAATTTCGCCGCACAGAGCCGGCAGCTCCGGTGCCCGCTCCTCCGGCCCCCTCCCCGAGCAGCATTTCCCCCGACGAGGATCAAAAGAGCCCCCCTCTCCCCCGCTTTCTCAAATCGAAATCGTGCTGCCTCCCAGCCCCACCGGTCAAGTTAATTCCAGAACAAAGGAGGACAAAAACACAAAGGATTTCTCTTCCCCCCCCCCCCCCCCCGTCTCAAACTTCCCCGGTGCCTGCACCCTCGCCCGGCCCAAGCCGGGGCCGCCCCCCCGGGGCCGCCCCCCCGGGGCAGCATCTCCCGGGCCCGGCAATGCGGGGGGGGTGACAGAGGGGACGGCAGCATTGGGGACACGGGGCTGAGCGCTCCTCCCAAGGTTTGGTGGGGAGAAAGCCCCGGGCTGCCTGCAGGCTGCGAGGGGAGAAATTATTACGCCCGTGGCCCCCGGCACCGGTGTTGCTGTATGGACGGGGGGTGGGGGGTGTAAAAAATAAATAAATAAATTAAAATTAAAGACCGGGTCACCTCCCACCCCCGGGGCTGGGTGGGCAAGGGTCGCTGCTGGAGCCCGAGCCAGTCTTGGGGGGCTGCACCTAAGGGTCGGGGAGAGGACCCCGGGGAGCATCCTTCCACGCCGCGCTGGGCAAACTTCCCACGGGAGGCGTCCCCCTGCCCCCGGGGGGGGGTCCTGCGGGAGGACCCCCACGGGTGGGGAGCGGCGGCTCCGGCCCGAGTGGGAACCCGGGGGTCGTGCGCCCCCCGAGCTGGCGGCTACACCTATTTGCACACGCGTGTGCACACGCGAGGAAAACCTCCCCCGGCGCTCTCGCTGCACCCACGCTGGGACACGCGACTTGCACACGCGTGGAGAGCGCAGAAACACCGCACGCGTGGGGCTGCGCGGAGCGGGGCGCGCCCCACGCCCCCCCCCCCCCCCCCAGCCCTGCAGGGCGCGCCGCGGGGGTCGATCCCGCGTGTGCCCTTTTGTGGGATAAAGACTGGGGGCTATTCCCCCCCCGGCACCGGAGCCCCGCGGAGCGGCCCCGGCCCCGGTCCCGGCCCCGGGTGCGCGGTGGGGCGAGGGCGGGGGCCGGCACCCCCCGGGGCCGGGCGGCGCAAGGCGTGAGCCCTCGCCAAAGTGTCCCCAGCTCTCCCCTCGGCTGCCGGCTCGCCGAGCAGACCCAGAAGCAGAGCGAGGCTTAGGTAGCAGGGAGAGCCGGAGGAAATTGAAACCAGATTTCGCAATGTAAATGGGTGCGAGCCAGTCCGGCACCGCGGGCAGGGTGCAGCGGGGCGCCCCGCACGCCGGGAGCAGCCTGCCGGAGCCGGGCTGGGCGCAGCGGGAAGCCCCGAGCAAACTTTCAGCCCCCGTTCGTAGCCTATTTAGCGAGGGGACGGGAAGATCTGACCCGAAGTGGGGTAAGGCAGCCCTCGGAAACATCCCCCGTAACTTAAACCAGATTGTCAGGGAGGCAGCCGGGGCTGCAGGGAGCCGCTCGGACCGCTCGCCCGCCGGGAGGATGTCGCTGCCCTTCTCCGGTGCGTTCCTGCCCCGGGCAGCTCCAGAGGAACGGCCCCGGGAGCCGGCACTTTTTAAGGCAGCCGATCCAGGTGACTTGTGCTGCTCGCAGCGAGGTAGGGGGGGCTGCAGAGGTGGGTGGGAGGCGGGGGGGCTTGGGAAGCAGATGGGAAGGGGCTGTGCAGCCAGGCCACTGGGAAGCAGCGAGCTCTTCTCCCTCCTTTCTTCCTCCCTTTCTTTCCTTCTCTCTGTTTTTCTCCTTTTTCTTTTTTCTTTTTTCTTTTCTTTTCTTTTCTTTTCTTTTCTTTTCTTTTCTTTTCTTTTCTTTTCTTTTCTTTTCTTTTCTTTTCTTTTCTTTTCTTTTCTTTTCTTTTCTTTTTTCTTTTCCTCTCCTCTCTCTCTTCTCTCTCTCTTTCTCTCTTTTTTCCTCTTTTCTCTTACTTTCTCTTCTTCTTTTCCTTTCTTCTCTTTTCCTTTTTCCTCTCTATTCTCGTCTACTCTTTTCTTTTTTTCTTCTCTATTCTTCTCTTTTTTTCTCTTCTCTTTTCTTTTCCTTTCTTTTCTTCTCTTTCTCTTTTATTTTTTTTTCTTTGGTTATCCTTTATTGCTGCCTTTTCTGGTTCTCTGTCTTTTTCTTCTTTCTCTTCTTCCTTTTTCTTCCTTTTTCTCTTTTCCCCTTTCCGTTTTTCCTTTTCCATTTTTCTTTTTCCTCTTCTTTCATTTTCTTTTTCTTTTTCTTTCTTTTTCTCTTTCTCTTTCTTTTTCTTTTTCTCTTTTTCTCTTTCTCTTTGTTTTTCTTTTTTTCTTTTTCTTTTTCTTTTTCTTTTTCTTTTTCTTTTTCTTTTTCTTTTTCTTTTTCTTTTTCTTTTTCTTTTTCTTTTTCTTTTTCTTTTTCTTTTTCTTTTTCTTTTTCTTTTTCTCTCTTTTTTCTTTTTTTCTTTTTCCTTTTCTTTTTCTTTTCCCGTTTCTTTCTTGTTTATTTTCTTTTTCTTTTTCTTTTCTATTTTTCGTAAAGAAACAAACCAATAACACTGCTAACAAGAAAGACAGTTTTCCCTCCCCTCCACAGAAACTCGGCCGGACTATTTTAATCTCCGACCCCCTTGAGGAAGGAGGGGAGAGACAATGAAAAAAAAAAGAAAAGAAAAGAAACCCAAATTTTTCCCTGAAGTTCCCGAGCCCCGAAAGCCGGGCGGCATTGCTGGGGTGGGGTGGTCCCGGCGGTGTCTGCCTCGCAGCTGCCCGCGGGGACGCGGGGACCCAGCCCCGGCTGCGCCCCGGAGCTGCTCGGGCCGGGCTGCGGGGCTCCGGCCGGCACCGCCGGGCTCTCCCCGGCCCTCCTCCGAAATCAAAACCTCCCCTTTCTCCTTCCCCGCTCCGGTGCAGAGAGAGATTTTGAAGCCCGGAGATATAAACCTGTGCCCCGCAAAAAAAGTTGCGAGCGGGGCTGCTTCCACTACCTATTTACCAACGAATTACACTGCTATTATTGCTTTCAATGAAGACTGAATCCCCAAGCGATAATTGAATTAGTCTATTGAAGAGACTGTCAGGTACAATGACGTGGTATATCCCGCGCATTTCCCAGGGTCTATAGGCTTTGGGGACCCGGAATGTATAGTCTGACCTTACAGCTCATAATAATAATGCTGCACTTGTAGCAGAAATCTATTCGCATTCACTTTTAACAAAACCTCTGGTCAGCCAGTCCCTGTAGGAAGGATGAAATCTATTGTATTAGAACAACTCATTTATGTCCTTCAGCAAAGGCCCCAATGAGATCTGATCTAGACCTAGAAATAGGATTACCACAGCGTATATTAACCACGTTTCTATACTTCCTCCTTTCTATAAGGGCGCCGAGGAAGAAAAAAAAAAGCAAAGGATTTTTGATCCGATTTTAATTTTCATTTAAATCCCCGTTTCCTCCGCCGGCCTTCCTCAGAAAGAAGAAAAAAAGAAAAGAAGGAAAGAAAGGAAAAAAAAAAACCCTAAATAAAACGAAATCGGAGCGCTGATTTCGTCCCGTTCCCGAGGAGGCTGCGGGCGCCGCGGGCTGGTTTGGGGCTGCGGGAGCGATGCGGGCGCCCTCTCCGCGCCCCGACGGCGGGCAGCCCGCACCCTACACCCCGTATCCCGCGTCCCCGCATCCCCACGGCCGCAGGCAGGGCTTAGTCCCTCGCCCAGGTTTGATTTTCTCCTTGCCAGGGTCGCGGAGCGGTGGGGAAGGAAAGGCTCAAACGGCAGCAGGGCGCTTCCGAGGGGGGACCGGGCACCCACGAGTTGCGGAGGGAACTTTTTCTTAACCAGTTTTTTATTTTATTTATTTTTTTTGAAGCTGCCGTCCTTAAGACACGATGTAGACATATTACCCCGATTACTGTAACTATCTGCTAGCCGGAGTGTAATATTTATCTATCTATTTAGATAGGAAGGGTCGTGGTGGAAAAAATACCCAGCCTGGAAATATACTTCGTCTTTTCCTTTAACCCCTCCTCATCCATCCAGGCGATCCCCCACCCCCTCCATACACAAACCTACTCAATTTATAGAGAAGCCTTTAAAATCCAGAACAGTTTCTAGACGAAGGGAGGACTCCAGATGAAATACCCCCCCCCCTCCACACACACACGCACACGTACACACTCACACACTCGCTTCGCCCCCCCTGCGCTCAGAAAGGCAAATTAAATAGTTAAAGGCTTCGATTTCTCTCTCTCTCCCTTTTGTTACCCAATTTTGGAGCATTTAAGGATGGGTGTGTGTATTGTATTCAATAATAAAAGCTATAGGGCCGCCAGGACATTTATCATCCTATTACTGTAACAAATCCGGGCTCCCAATACATGAAAGGTAAAATGAATTACCGACGTTAAGCCGTCAATAAAGTCATTTCTGTAAATGGTGTCTCCGAAGGACTGCAGCATTATTCAACTAGCTTTATCAGCAGCTGGGAAATTACGTGAAGAAGCTCGCAGCGTGTAATATGGCCCTGCTTACTTTGATTAAGCGTCTTGCCAGGGAATAGTGACAGTGCTTTTGACCAGGTTTTATTCGCCGTCCTGTGATGAACGCCAAGCTGATCAGGCGGAATGAAGAGTAATTAAAACCTATAAATTATCTTTTGCAGCCCTTCTCAAGGCGTCTCTTGCAGGAGAGATAAGGCAGCGAGCCCCCATTTACAGCTCTGAAAGGGACCGCGGCTCACAAAGGCTACGTGGCTAAATGGGATATTGATAGTGTCCTAATTAGAATTTAATTAAGTACCCACGCTCGCTTTTGGGATAAAGATTTCAATTTTGCTAACTTAAATATAAATAAACCCAATTTCGGTGCGAGTAAATGATATGATATTGTGAATGCGGTGTGTGTGTGTGTGTGAGTGTGTGTGTGTTAACATTCATTTAATTGCGGATGAAGCCCTTGATTCCAGGGCTGATTGCGTTATGCCAGCTATTATTTTAGGAGATTATTGTGTGACTGGAGGTAACAATTTGGTAATGTTTCCCCGGTCCGGCAAAGAGCCGAGCGTGCCTCGGAGGTGTGCGCGCACAGCCGCGGCCGCCGGACCGAGGGAGACACCGAGGGAGACACCGGTGACAGCCGGCTCCCGGTGACAGCGGCTTCCCGGTGACCCCCGGCTCCCGGTGACCCCCATCCCCCGGTGACAGCCGGCTCTGGACCCCCAAAAAACGGAGCCCCGCGCTCGGCCGCTGCTGCCGGGATGCTCCCGAAACCAGCGATGCACCCGGCCGCCGCCGGCCGCAGCGGCCACTCGGCGGGCAAAAAACACGCGTGGCTCTCCCGGTGCCCACCCGTGGGTGTCTGAGCACGCAGCCCTATAGCATCGTGCACCTATAGGATCTATAGGCGGCGGCACGTGCCGCCGCGCCGTCCCCGCGGAGCAGCGCGGAGCCCCGCGGCCTCCCCGCCACCCGTGGCCGTGGGGGGGGAACTTGGGGACCCCCGGGAAGCTCCGGGGGTCCGGGTCCCGGGCTCCGCCCTGCCCCAGCCCCGGGGAGCGGCCCCGGGCTCCGGCGCGGCTCCAGCCCCGAGCAGGTGCCTGCGGCCGGCGGAGAGCGGAGCCGGGAGCCCTGAGAGGCGAGAAAGCAAAACCTGAGCTTCGGACTTGTGCTTTTTAACATTATTTTATTCCTCTTTCTCCTCCCCTATATTACTTTTTGGAAACCTGCAACAGTCGTGAAAAAAGTGCCCGGCTCTCCCCACCCCGCGAAACCCTTACATTTCCCTTCTGCCCCAGCACACTCCCCCAGGTGCTGGGGAGAACAAAATACCGGGTGGAAAAAAAAAAAAAAAAAAAAAAAGGCAAAAAAACCCCCACCAAACCGAACCCAAACAAACGAGCAAACATTAGAAAGCAGGCGAGGCAACGCGATCCGGAGTCAGCTGCAAGCCGGCGGCTGCTCTGCTTCTTCTTCCGAAATAATAAGAATAAAGAAACAGCCCAGCCCGGCGGCTGCCAGCCCGGCTGAACGCCGCGGCGATTACCAGTATTTAGTGTTATTTTCATTTTAATTCCTCCAGAAAAAAAAAAAAAAAGAATGAAAGAAAGAAAGAAAGAAAGAAAGAAAGAAAGAAAGAAAGAAAGAAAGAAAAAAAAAGTTTCCAATCCGGGCTGCCCCCACCTCCCTAAGCAAGAAATAAAAATAAAAATGAACAGGAGGAGGATGAGCACCGCAGATTATTTTTGGGGTGGTGGTGGGGGGGTGTTATTATTATGGGGTGTGCGAGCGAAGGGACAGAAGAGGCGCTCATCCCAGGGGGTTGAAGTAGTGTGGGGGGGGGGGGGTTAACGGGATGGGGGGGGTGTCCCTAAATACGCGTGGAGCCCGGGCGCCCCCGCCCCGTCGCGGCGCGGCTCCGGGGCGGGGGGGGGGGGGCGGCGTTGGCGGCGGAGCGCCATTGGCCGCCCCCACGTGCGGGGCCGCCTCACGTGCTTCCGGTGCGAGCCCAAAAAGTGGGGCCGAGGGATTTTTTAGGGAGAGTTTCTTGCAAAGACCGGAGCTGTCAGAGATTTGCCTTTTTATTTTGGGGCCAAAAAAAAAAAAAAAAAGGGGGAAAAAAAAAAAAAAAAAAGAAAAACCGGCCCCCCCCCCCCCCCTCCTCCCGGAGCCCGAGCACGCTGGCGGGGAAGGGCTCGGGCAGAGCGCGGCGGACACCGGGGCAGCGCGGAGCCGCCGCGGGGAGATGGGCAGATTTTGAGTCCTTTTTTATTTTATTTATTAATTATTTTTTTTTCGGGGGGCGGGTTTTTGGGGGGCCGCTGTGTGGCTGCACGCGGTTTTGGTGCTTTTTTTTTTTTTTTTTTTTTTTTTTTTTTTTTGGTGATGGAAATATAAGCTGATCGGGAGAAACGGGGGAAGAAGCCCTCGAGTGGCTCTCCCGGTTTTGGATCCATCCGTGCGAGGGGGAGAAAAAAAAAAATCTCAGCTCCAGCCCAACAAGTGGATTTTATTCTTTTTTTTTTTTCTCTCTTTTATTTTTTTTTAATTTTTGCCTTTTTTTTTTTTTTAAAAAATCTTAACATTTTTTTTCCCCACCCCACCACCCACCCGCGAAGTGGGGTGGGCGTAAAGCGGGTGGGTGGGGGGGAGGGTGGGGGGGGGCAAAAAGGCGGCGAGCTCCGTGGCGGGGGCTGAGGATGGAAGAGCCGCCGGAGGGGCACGGCCACCGAGAATCGGCGCCGCCCGGCCCGGCGAGCAGCGGCAGCGGCAGCGATGGCGAGAGCTTGCCCGTGTCCCCCAGCCCCGCGCCCGCCTCCCCCGCCGCCCCCTGCCCCTTGCCCCTTCCCCGCCGCCGCCCCCCGCCGCCTCCCCCGCCGCCCCCCCAGCGCACCACCAACTTTTTCATCGACAACATCCTGAGGCCGGACTTCGGCTGCAAGAAGGAGCCTCCCGCTCCGACCGGCGGCTGCGGCGGCGGCGGCGGCGGAGGAGGAGGAGGAGGAGGAGGAGGAGGAGGAGGAAGCAGCAGCAGCAGCAGCAGCCGGGAGCGGGATGGAGACCGAGGGCAGAGCTCAGGTAGAGAAAACATCAACCCGCTGCTGGCCCGGCCGCCCAACCCGCCGGCCCTCCTGTGCCCGGACTCGAACTGCGGGCCCGACGGCTCCCCGGCCGCGCCGCCCGCCGCCGCCGCCGCCTCCAAAGCCAGCCCCGGCGCGGCGGGGGTGGCGGCGTCGGGGGCGGCCAAGCCCCCCGGCGAAGGGGGCGACACTCACCCGGCCAAGTACGGGGAGCACGGCAGCCCCGCCATCCTCCTCATGGGCTCTAATAATGGAGGACCTGTTATAAAGCCCGACTCGCAACAGCCGCTGGTGTGGCCTGCCTGGGTCTACTGCACTAGGTATTCAGACAGACCGTCCTCGGGTAAGGAAGCGCGGAGCATCTGGGAGCTGTTAAAATCGTGACAAGGTCGCTCCCCCCCCTCTCCTTCCCTTGTCCCCCCCCCCCTCCTCCCCTTTGCTTTGGCTTCCAGCCTGCTGAGGACCTCGCGTGGGGCGGCGCGGGGGGGGGGGGGTCCTGGGTCACCCGGGGCGAGAGGAAACGCGTCCCCGTCCCCCCCCCCCTCCCTCCTTGTCCCCCCTCCCCAAAACCCCCTCCGCCTTCCTATTCCGAGTCGCCGAATTTGAATGCGGCGCCGGGCCCCGATTCGGCCGCATTCAGATGCGGAGAGGGGCTGCGAGCCCCTGCCCGTGCCCCCGGCCGCTCCCCCCCCCCCCCCGCTGCAGCCTCGGGGGGGCCGCACCGCGGCGGCGCTGGGCCGGGAGCGCTGCGGGGAAAAGGGAAAAAAAAAAAAAAAAAAAAAGGCAGCGGATTTGGCTTCTCGCTTGTTTTGTTCTTCCCCCCCCCCAAACACACCCCGGTTTTATTTCCCTGGTGCCGGTGGCCGCGGAGGGGCGGCTGGGTGGCTGGGGGGGGCTGGCCGAGCCACATGTTGAGCGGCTGTTGGAGGTGCAGGGGGGGGGTTTAAAGGGGGGGGAGAGGAAAAGGGGCTTCGGGCAGGTCGCCGAGAGGCTGCTTCTCGGGGCCTTCGGCCTCCATAGGCCGCGGGGGCCGCTGCTCCCTGACCGCTGCCGGGAGGGGCCGAAGCTCGGCCCGGGGGGGCTCCCGGCCGGGCACCCCCTGCGAGCACCGTCCCCTTGGCGCGACCCCGCAGCCCCTCGTTTTGTCCCCGCTGGTCACTGTTTTCCACTGTCAGGTTTTTTAGTTTTATTTTTTAAAGCGGGGGGAGAGGAGAGGGGGTGCCCCCCAGTCACACCCCAGGCCAGCAGCCCGGGACCCTCCAGCGCGGGTCGGGACCGGGACCGGGACCGGGATTGGGACCGACCAGGACAGGGATTGGGACCGGGACCGGGTCCGGGACCGGGGCCGGTTCCTCTTCCCAGGCCCGGGCAATGCGGGGCCGGGGGACCCGGGGAAGGCGGCGGTGCCCGCCGCGGTGCTCCCGGGGCCGGCGGGCAGCGCTCCGCTCCCGGCCGAGCCACCTCCATCCCCTGTTATTGACACGTCCAGCGACTCGCAGCTCGGAAAAAACCGTTTTGATTGACTCCGCTGATTGATGGAGTGATAGAGCTGTCAGGCTGCCCTCGCCGCCGGCCGGCCCGGCAACGGCTGCTGCGTTATTACCGCTTCCCAGGCCCGCCGGGCGCCAGGCATCTCGCATTGCGCCTTTATTTTCTTCCCTCCCCTTTCTTCGGGCAGAGGGGTATTTTTGCACGTCGTCCCTTAAGCCCCCAGCTCATCCTCCGGCTGCTCGGCTTGGCCCGGCCCGGCCCGGCCCGGCCCGGCTCGGCTCGGCTCGGCCGCGCTCTTTGTTGTGCTCGGAGCCGGCCCCGGCCGCCGCGGGGCTTCTCCCGGCCCCGGGGACGAGCGGGCTGAAGGGGCCGGGGGCTGCGACCCCCGCTGCAAGGTGCCGGCCTCGTTCCCCCCTCCCCAGCGCTGCCGGGCCCCGGCCCTCTCCCCGCCGAGCCGGGGCAAAGCCGGGCTGAACCGGGACAAGAGCTTTCGGCCTACTCGGAGGCCTCGCCGGGCTCCGGCTGCTGCAGCCGGCTGGGGGCTGTGGGCCCGGCAGCTGTCAGGGGATTTTCGCAGTCCCCATCCTCCAGGGCCGCCTTCCCTCTCCGCTCCCGGGACTGCCGGTGCTCGGGCCCGGGATGCTGGCACGGCACGGCTCGGCACGGCACGGCTCCCGGCCCCAGCGCGGCCCGAGGGATGGGGCTGCGAAGGAACCCCCTTAGGGTTTGGGTGTCCGGGGGTCGCGGCGGGCAGGGCCGGCGAGCTGGCGGCATGCGGGGTCCGCCGGGGCCGGGCAAACACCGGAGCCCCGGGCGACCCCCGGCTGCTGCCGGGGCTGGCCGCGGGGACCCCGGCCCCGGGACGGCGGCCGCTCCCCGGAGCCCCGGAGCACCCCCGTCGGGGCGGGCAGCGCGGCGCCCCGACGGGCCCTGGGCGGGGGGCTAGTGGGCGACTCTCCCCCCTCGCCCCCTGCCCGTTGCAGGAGATCGGCGCGTTTCCCCGGGCCTCCCCGCTCCTCCTCTCCCTTTCTTCCCCTTGGCGGGGCCGGGGCGGCGGGGCCGGGCCGGGGGTGCCGGCGCGGTTCCCCCCCGTCGGCCATTTTCCGTCGGGCGGCGGGGCGGGGGCGGCGGGCGGCGGGCGGCGGCGGGGCCCTGCCCAGCGGCGTGTGTGTGCCCTGCCCGCAGGCCCCCGCACCAGGAAGCTGAAGAAGAAGAAGACGGAGAAGGAGGACAAGCGGCCGCGGACGGCGTTCACGGCCGAGCAGCTGCAGCGGCTGAAGGCGGAGTTCCAGGCCAACCGGTACATCACGGAGCAGCGGCGGCAGAGCCTGGCCCAGGAGCTGAGCCTCAACGAGTCCCAGATCAAGATCTGGTTCCAGAACAAGCGCGCCAAGATCAAGAAGGCGACGGGCATCAAGAACGGGCTGGCGCTGCACCTCATGGCCCAGGGACTCTACAACCACTCCACCACCACCGTGCAGGACAAAGAGGAGAGCGAGTGAGGACAGCCCTAGCCACGGACAGGTGCTATTTAAAAGCAGATCTATTGTCTATCCATAGTATAAGGACTCCACTTAAGAAAAAAAAAATATGAACGCTTACAAAAAAATTATCTCTATATAGCCAAACAGCATATGACCTTGTATATATTTAATTTCAGGTAAGAAATATGTGTAGCGATCTCTATTTGCTGGACAGTTTCTCTCTCCCCTTCCCTCTCTCTTCCTCTCTTTTGTTCGTTTGTTCGTTTTGTTTGCTTTCCTTTTTTCTTTTCCGATGTCCGTTGCTCTTGCTTTACAGTAAATGTCCGACTTTCCTGATCTTTCGTTCGATCTTATTTTTTTGTGTGTGAATTTCTGTCTCTCTTTTTATTTTTTTTCCCGAGGAAAAAAAAAAATAAAAATCTGATCCACAGACTGCGAGACTGAACCCGCCGCTACAAGCCAAAGATTTTATTATGTTCAGAAATCTGTAGTCTGAAATAAAGTGTAGACTGTGTTCAGGATCCAGGCTGGCTGTAATTCTTTATTTTAGTGTATGGACGTTTGTGTGTATATATATATATATACAGATAAAATAAATATATATGTACATACACAGTACGCTGCGTATATGGTGCCATTTCAGTGGCGTAATTAGTTTTTGTTTTTGATGGATCAGTGCAGCAATTTTTAGACCGGTCGTCCCCTTTTTTAAACCCTTCCGAGACCTTCGATATTTCCACCCCCCCTTTTTTTCCTACCTTTTTTATTTTTATTTTTTAAAATCTCTTTGGTTATTTCGGTCGTGCCTCGCTGCCCGCGTCTCCCTTTTCACCAAGAAATCTCCCCCCCCCCCGCCCCCCCCGCGGTGTGATATACGCGGCGATATATCGCCAGCCCCTGCGGGAAAATGCCTGAAAGCCGTGCGGCCGTTCCGCTCTCGGGGATGTGTTGAGGAGGGATCTGCGTGACACCTCCTCTGCTCCCATCTTGAATTTCCACCGCGGAGCCTTCCCCGGGCAGAGCGGGGAGGCCGGAGGCCGGGCACGGCTCCCGAGGCCGCTCCCGGCTCCCTGCCCCTGCCTCCCCTCGGCCGCTGGGGGCCGGGGGGGCGATGCCGGTGGCGTTAAGGTGCCTCGTGGACCACCCCCCCCCGCTCCTCTCCGGCGCCCGGCCCCGTTTCGCTTCGGCTTCTCGCCGGGCTCGCTTTGTCCTCGGCCGTCGAGGCTCGGCCTCGGCCCCCCACGAGTGTCTCGCGTGGGAGCCCCGCGGGGTCGCGGCTGGCCAAGGGGGGGCTCTCGGGGTCCGCTCCCCGCGGCCGGCACCGGGCGAGGCCTCCGCGGTGCCGAGCGGTGGGGCAGACGGAGCCGCGACATCCGACGGGGCTGCCTGTCGGCTCGTCGTGGCGCCTCTCTTTCTTTTCGCCCCTCTGGAGCCCTCCCCCGAGGCCCGGGGAAGTGGGGAGAGCTGGAGTCAGGGCGAGAAGCCGAGGCCGGAGCCCCTCTCCCGCAGCCCCCCGACTGCCGGGGCCGGGGTGGGCGAGCGGCAGCGCCGGGCAGCTCCCGTCGGGTACGTGGCTCCCCCCGGCCTCGCTCCGTCGGAGGTTTCAGGGGTTTTCCGCCTAGGAGAGGGGAAGGGGAGCAGCAGGGCAGCGGAGAAGCGGCCTGTGAGATTTTTATTTGCTTTTTTTTTTTTTTCTTAAAAAAAAATACACAACTATTTCTGCTCAGCGCCGCCACCCCGCAGCCCGGCTGGAGGCGCAGGCCGGGGCTGCCCTGCCCGGAGAGAGCCCCCCGCCCTCCTCACCCGCACCCCCTGCTCCACCCCACGCTGCCCCACGGCATCTCCCCCCCCCCCCCCCCACGGCATCCCCCCCGATGGCACCCCCCCCACCAGCATCCCCCCCAGCCCCGCCCAGCCCCCTCCTCTGCCCGCCGAGGTCTCTCGGCAGGCCGGAGAGCCGGCAGGGCTCGGAGGCTGTAAAGAAACGTCGTAGAGCGCCATCTAAAGTTCTTCGCTTCTTTCTCCCTCTCCCCTTTCCGTTGGAATCGAAACGTAAATTTAAAGCTTCTGTCCACAGGAAAAAAAAAAAAAAACCCTCCTTCGACGTGCCAGCCCCACTGCCGGGCACGTCCAGGGGCAGGTGACCCCCGGTCCCCTCACTTGCTGCCGTCGGGGGGGGGGGGACGCGGAGAGGCTGCGCCCCCCTCCCAGAGCCCGTTTAAATTCAGTTCGCTGCTTTTCTCAGCTCTGACCCCCGCCTCTCGCTTCCCTGGAGCTGTAGAGGCGAAAATGTCATTTCTGCGGAAAATTGGGGTGATGACGCACCGGGGGGGGCTCTGGAGTTGCGGCCTCCAGATGTTTGGGTGCAGCTGCTGGAGCCGGCCCCGCGTTGATTTCCCTGCTCAGCACCCATGGGTGACATTAAGGGTGGGGGGCCCCGGCCTCCCCCTGCCCCGCCGTCCCCCCACCCGGCCCGCTCCTACCTGCAGCCGGGGAAAGGCTCCGGGGCGCGGGGTCGGGCTCAGCAGAGCCGGACAAGGCAGGGATAAAGACGACGAGGGGAATATAGAGCAGATTAAAGGCAGCCTAAAGAGGATTATTTAAGCAAATCAGGCTTTTTAATGTAATTATGCTTTTAGGATTTCTCTGCGAGCGTAACCAGGTGGAGCGGACCAGGGGAACTGGGTGGCGTGGCCCTGGTCTGGCCTCAGTGGGGACAGGAGGCTCCAGGAGCGACCCCCGACCTCCTGGACAGGCACCTACCGGGTGGGGGGGGGGGGTTGCTCCGGTGGGCAGCCAGGGGGGTCGAGGGTGCCTTCCCTTCTGGGTAGGGGCCAGGGGCTGAGAGCAGGAACCTCATTGCCTTCCCCGTCGGACAGGGAGCAGGTGTGCGGGCTGGGGGCTGGACGGGGCGGACCGGACGCCCTGCCCTGGGGAAACCCAAGCCTCACGTCGGGGAAAGTACAAGCCCGGACGGAAAAGCCCTGGAGAAAAAGCAGAATGTCCTTCCCGTCCTGCCGTCGGAAATTAGGGTCGTTTCCCCCCTCCCCAACTCTGTGGAGCCGCGGTGGGGGTGTGACCGCAGCCAACGGCCAGCAGACGCCCCCATCACCCCGACCACCTCCCTGCACATGGAGGGACCCCCAGAAGCTCGTCTCTCCCCGCTCCCGGGACCCCGGCCCGCTCGGCCCCCCCCCCCGCCCCCCGGCTCCCCCCGCCCCGCCGCTTTGCATATGCAGATGAGACTCGGGGGGTGGGGGGTGGGGGGAGGCCACGCGTGGTCCCCCCCGTCGGTCCCCTCGGGCCGGGGCGCAGATCCCGCTGCCTCCTGTCACGGAGCTTGTTCCTTTGTGCCGCCTTTCGAGGAATCAAAGCGGACACGGTTGTGACACGTAGCCCGGCGGGTCAGAGGTCAGATTTCACAATCCCAATTACAATGATTTCTAATGATGTTTATCTTGAGGGCTCCGACGGCCGGGAGCTTTACAAGAGGGCTCCTCTTCCCCTCCCCTCTCTGCTTGGAGGGCCGTGGGTGCGGGGGGCCCCCGGCTCGGGCCCGTCGGGGGAGCGGCGCTGCCCGGGGCACCGACGGCGCGGGGCCGCGGGGAGGCTCGGGGGGCTCGGAGCTGCCCCCCCGGCTCCCTCCACGCCTCCCCCGGGGGTCCCGAGGCCACGCCGGGATTAAGAGAGTGAATCTCACGGTGGTTTACAGGGAATATTAGCAAGCGCTGCTCCTCTCCCGCCCCGTCGAGTCAGGTCCGAGGCAGCGCTAACAAGTGCCTAAGCGGAGGTAGGAGCTCTGCCCGCCGAGCCGGCGCTGATATTTGTTTGTCTGGAGCCCTCGGCGGCTGGGGGGGGGGGGGGGGGGGGTAAGAGGGGGGCTGCAGGGGTCGGTGTCGCCCCCCCGAAGCCGCCCACGAGGTCTTGGGGGGCAGCGGCGGGGGGCTCCCGGCGGGGCGCTCGCCCCGGGGGTTCCCGGAGCAGAGGGCACGGCCCGGAGCCTCCCCCGGGGCTCCGGCTTCGTATGGGTGAAACCGATTCGATCCGACTCGATTTTGCCTGACAAGAAATAAAGGCAGAGCTGCGGGGCGGTTTAAAACCACGACTCGAACGGTTTCAGGGTAAATGTAAAACCGTTTGGGAAAAGCTTTGCCAGATGGCGAAGGGCTGAAATCTGGGGAGAAGGGTTACAAGTTCCGAGCCGAGAAAAATAAATAAATTAATCTGTAACTTTCCCCGTGCTGGCAAGTTGGACACGGAGCATCCGAGCCGCCGTCTCGGGCTGGCTGTCGGACTGCAGCGCGTAAGGTGCATCCTTGTGCTCCGTCCACACCAAATGGCTTCGAAACTGATTTAAAAGAGTGTGTGTAAACGAGGTGGTGCAGCAATTTCTTCCGGCTGAGTAAGTCGGTGAGCCAGGTTTTGCTGGAAGTAGGAGTCATTTTCTCTGAGCTCTGACCTTGACTGCACCAGGTGAGCAGCGAGGAACGAGGGGCCGAATAAAACTTTGGGAGCGGCGGCCGCAGGGGACGGGTAAAGGGGACGGGACTGCCGAGCCGGGCCAAGCCGAAGCGGGCCAAGCCGAGTCGAGCCGAGCCGAGCCGAGCCGAGCCGGCTGGGCCCCGTGGCGGTGCCGGTGTCATCTGCCCGGCCCCATCGGTGCGGCCGGAGGGGCTCGGAGGGGACAGCCCGGGAAGGAGCCGCCGCGCCGGGGCGATGCCAGGGGCATGGGCACATGGCACATTCCCTGGTGGTTTATTTATTTATTTTTTTCCCTTTCTCATCCTCGCTTGGGCTGTTTGGAGCCGCAGGGCTCGGGGGAAAGGCGGGGGTAAAGCCGCCCCGACGGCAGGGCCGGCGAGGATAGCAGCGTACAATAACAGGGCGCTTCTTTTTCCCTTTTTCCCCCCCCCCTTTCCTTTTTTTTTTTTTTTTAATTTTTTTTTGACCGCCAGATTTAAAGACCCTCCATTGCCCCCCCCCCCCCCACCCGCCAGCGCTGGGCCTGGGGCTGGCGGGGAGCGGGGCTCGGTGACCCTGCCCGGTGTCGCCCCCCAGCAGCAACCCCAAAAGCAGAGGAGGGGGGGCACCTGCACGGCCTCCCCGGCTGCCCCCAGGGGCGGCTTAAACCCAGAAATCGGGAGTGAGGACAGCGAATGGGGTCTGTGCTGCAGTGGGTCCCCTCAGCTGTGAAGAGAGCATGGGAAGTAACTAATAATAACTTTAAGATCAACCCTGTTGTTTTTTTTTCCTTTTTTTTTTTTTTTTTTTCCTACTTGCAGAGAACAATGCGTGCCTTATCTCCCTGAGAATAAATAAATCATAATTGCCCGACAGTTACCCATTACAATAAACTTGACCAGATCTTCCAACAATTAGTTACGCGTTCTCTCCACTCTGGTAAAAGTCTTGTTAAATGTGATTAATGTTAAAATAAGCTACTCTTGAACGTACTTTCCAAGATCTTTATTGGAAAACTACGAGTACTTAACCCTCTTAAGGGGACGAATCCATAATGAAAGAGGATGGCTGTTAAAAGATAAGACTAGAGAAAGATAGCACTGGATTCTTAGAAACACTAATTGGGTCGAGCCCCATTAAAGGGTGTTTTCCTGATGCCCAGTGTAGCTTTTTGTTTTGTTTTGTTTTGTTATTATTTCATTTAAACCTGTACGTTTTTGACTCCAGGAGCTGCCTCCAGCAGCAGTTTTGCCTGCAGAAGGGCTGGCAGCTGAGGGCTTTGACTGCCTAAAATTCAGTCTAGGAGCATCACACCTTGCGTACTTTCTCCCAGGGGGTTCCTGCAGCAGCCCCTGGCCCCAGCTGAGGAGGTGCTTCCCATGCGGCCAGGCTGGGGGCGAGCACACGCTGCCCTTCAGCCCTTAGGGGCAACGTCAGGGTTTTTGGTGGAGGGGGGAAGCTTGATGTGGGGCTTGCTCCTGCCTCTTAGGCAGAGAGGGGGAAAAAAGAGCCTTGAAGCCCCCTGATTCCAGTGCCTCATCTGTCAGGTGCTGTTTCTCCCCACAAGAGCCCTGGGCCAACTTTGTGGCCAGGGACAGCCAAGGAAGCTGCCCCAAGACATGGAAGTGCAAGGTGAGAGCCAAGCAGGAGAAGGCTCAAGCACCAGCATGCAGGCAGCCCCAGGAGACATCCTTCTGGGTAGGAACTGGGGTAGACCTTGTCAGATCTGAGGATATTTAATTGGATTGGAAAAACAATCTTTTTAGTTGTTGTTCCCTGAGTTTTTCCTTGGGATCTTCTCATTCACATGTTCCCGGGCTACTGATCTGACGATACCTGGTGGAAACCCTGGTCCTCCCCTGGGCAGACCAAGCAGAAGCTGCACTGAGGTCCTCTCTGAAGGTGCTGTGAGTCAGGATCAGGCCCTGGAGTGGGCAGAGTGATTCCCATTCATGTCAGTGCAGAGCAGGGCACTGAGTTTTGCCTGAGCCGAGCAAGGCTCCTGGGCCACCTACACACCAGGGAGAGCAGCAGGAAAATCTTGCCCATTATCCAGCTACACCCATTACGAGGTGTGGGATCCCATGGTTGACATGGCCCAGGCGTGGGTATTTATAGGACCAGACCATCCCCACCTATCTGTGCTACTGGGGGAGCTGCTGAGGCTCCTTGGCTGGGGCAAAGCAGGCAGGGAATCTCACAGGGCAGGGTCACAGCTTGGAGCAAGAGGGGAGCTGGATGTCAGCACAGCAGCCTGGAGGTTTCACGTGCAGCCTTTTACTTCTTTAGGTCTTTTTACATGCAGAGACGTATACTTAAAGTGGATTTCTGGATTAATTTAAAGTTGTTTGGGGTTCTTTGCCTTAAGTAAAAACACACGAGGGCCGTGCTTTCTTGTGGAAATGGGCATAAATGTGGATCTGCTTCTGTAGCAGTGTAACATGCGGCTGAGTTTCCCTCAGAACATGTCTGTTATGGGATGCATCATATAACTACATACTGAGTCACATTTCAGAAACCGATCATGTCATCCAGAGATAATAATATCAGTTTGGGGGTTATTACAGGTTCTGTGATGTAGCTGTTTCGTATTTGACTTTTTAAAATATGTTCCACTTACTTGTAGACCACACAGGCTCTATCAAGGACACCTGGTATCTATTATATCGTTTCAGTCCATGGAACAAAGCTCATCTGATACAACTAGAGAAGTTGGGAGTTTTGCCATTGATTTCGGTGGCAGAGGGATGGGACTCAGAAGGCTGAGCTGTGAAAACACAGCACCATATGATTTTATTCACATCCAGCCTGTCAGGAGCAAAATCCCCCAGCCCCGAGGTCAGGGGAGTTGCACTGGGCTGAGGTGCACGCACGCACGGTCGCAGGCAGAGACAAAACTCACGTGCATGCAGATTTGCCAGCTTTCACCTGAGCTTTTTTAATTTAAAAGTGGGAATCAGCACCGCCTGAGCTGCAGCAATGGCTTAGTGGACTCAATATTGCCGTAGATGGGATAAAACAGCCTCTTGGCAAAAAAGTAAAGGCACGTAGCAGTGCCAGCAGATAGCAAGGCATTGGTGCCTCCCACCTTTCTCTGCGTCCTCCTGCACGTTGTGCCTTTCTGTCTGTACAGGTGGGGGCACTGGCACTTGTCACCCCACTGGAGGCCATTTCGGAGCCCTGAGCCCTGTGTGCCATGAGAGGTGCAGGGCGCTCACTGAGGGGCAGCTCTAACTTGCCAGGGACTTGAGCAGCACAGATACATTTTTTTTTTTCCTGAAAAAAGTAAATTCCAGAGTGCTGTGGAAAGATTCAGGCTCCTGCAGGTCCCCTTTAACCCACTAACTCTGACCACTGCCCCCCAAATCCCGCACTGAATTGGTTTCAGAGTCGGTGTCCGAAATTGAGGGCTGGTTTCTAGTGATTTGGCACGGCTGGGCTGTGCTGGGCTATACTGGGCTGTGCCGGCCCCAGAGGAGACCCTGCAGCAGTGGCTCTGAGTAAAGCGGGAGCTCAGCACCCGTCCCGTGCTCCTGTCCTGCAAGGAGGTTATAGCTCTGCCATGGATTTGTGTGTTCAGATGTGTGTTACTCGCTATTGGGGTTCACTTCCATGAGCCTGAAAAGTTACTTGAAAGCTTTATTTAAAATTGCAGAAGCTTGCCACACTTCAAGCTCCTCGTTATATCTAATAAATTATTAAAAATGATTTATGAAAACATGCATGTGACTGAACATGAACAACATCATTAGTGTTGTTGCTACATATTAAGGGACAAATCCTATCTGTGTTTTGTTTTTTTTTTTTAATTATTATTATTTTTATTTTTTTTAATGACTCCTTATTAGGTTCTTCCTGCTTCAGCAAAGCCACTCTTACACCATTAGGATTTCTGATAATCAAACTTAACATCTTTGTGTGTCTGGCGAAACTGTTCTTGAATTTTGTAGGAATTTTGCCTGTGTGAGTCTGAAAGTAAATCAGGGCTTCAGAATCTGCTTCCAAGTGTTTCAAAAGATGTTTAGGCATTTATTTAATTTGGACAGAGTGAGCTTGCAAGGAGAGTTCAAGAACTAAAAATAAATACGGCTATTCCCTGTGCACAGAATCACAGAAGATGGACTTGCAGGCAACTCCTTGAGTCATCTGACCCAACCCTGTGCATCAAGTAGCATAAAGGTTGCACAAATCCAGCCCTACACTTCTCTGTCCTTATCTTATGCATCTCTAATGCTGGTGCTTTAATTATCTCAATGAGCAGTTACTGTGTTTACCGGGAAAGCAGTGACCAACCCTACTGTTGCTGTTCTTTTTATATTCCTGTTTCTGCAAAGACTCTGTCATTTAAAATAAGATCCAGGAAAATGCTTGTGTGTTAAATTTCTGGTCAAACACATAAATAAATAAATAGTGTATGAACCTCAGTGGCTGTTTGACCCAGTAACTCTTTAATATTCAGTTAAATAACAGAGTTAACTTTGTACTAATTGGTGTCAATGTTAAAGCATGCAATGAATGGCAAATATTTTAGAATAATTTCTGGGTAAACCAAGACAAGTACTAGAACAGACCTGCATATCAAATATGTCACAAATCCCTCTCTGGAGCTGTATTTTGGGAGGGAGAATATCAGACTCATCCAATTTGAGTCTACACAAAAGTAGCAAACTAATCACAAATTCACAAAATTTATTATTTGCCACAGAGTAACCGAAATTATTATGTGAACAATTCAGGCAGCCCTAGAAGGGAGAAAATCTGTAAAGCCAGAGATCAGAGCTGCACCAATTTTCAGAAATCCACAAGTCCTTGGAGTACAAAGCCATCGGCAGAGTCAGCCCAAATTCAGAATAACTCGAGCTCCTGCATTCCTGGCACACCACAACAAAAGACAATAAATTGAGTCAGGTTTTGTCCGGTCCAGTCAGCCCTCGCCGCTGTGCTGCTCAATGGTTTGCTTCACACGAATGCAGGACTGGACTCAATATGTGCCTGCTTTTTCTTTACTCTTCCCCTCCTCTTCTTTTAAAATGTCTGTAGGAGGAGAAGTCCCTCCACAGTTTTCAGGATCGGCCCCCCAACTGCACCTTTTGGTGTCTCTTTGCCATATTGCACGTTTGCGGCCATAAACACGTCCGAAGCACATTGAGGTTGTTAAGACCGGGGGTTTGCAATGTTATCGAAAGGGACATTGAGGAATAAAAGTTTTAAAACTTGGGGCCTGATCCTGACCGCATTGAAATCAATGGGAGCTGTGGCATAGGCTTTGGTGGGAGCAAGGGCTTGTACTGTATGTGCAGAAGCATTAAAGTTAAAAGCCAGCTGTTTAAAAGGCTGCATTGTTTCTTGCTTGTACCGATAGTTTCTCATGTAAAGTTCTATATATTCATTCACAATAAATACATGAAACAGTTAATCCAATGCTATATTGTTTAGTGATATTTTACTTGCAAATGACCATCATTTCTTCTCTGCTCTGTTTGTTCTTCTGAATGTCTGTTTTATATTCTGGAAATGGAAGAGCTATTCTTTTAATGCCCATTTCTTTCTGATGATAATCGCTCTTTCTGGCAAACACCGTGGCTCGCAGCTAGTCTATATTTTCGATCAGTAAATATTGAACCACAATGGCAAGGAAGGTCTGAGCTATGATACGGCTAAAACAAATAAATAAAAACCAGCCCACTTTGTTGTTGTTGTTGTTGTTGTTATTATATTTCTATTATTTTCTGGATGGCCACCCCTCCTCTAAGGTGGCTCTGAATTAGGTGTTTTCTCCTCCCAGAGGGGCCATTGGCTGGGTTGTTTTCCATGGGGGGACAGGTGCCTGGTGGATGATGCTCTGCCTGCTTGCTGTCCCATCCCTGGGTGGCACCCACATGGCTGTGCATGGGGACAAGGGTGGGCACCCATGGGGTGATGCTGCACAACACGGGTCCTACTGCGGCGTTTTGGGGCTGGAGGGAAGCCAGTGGCAGACCCCGCCGTGGGCTCAGTGTCGTGGTAATCCTCTTCTCCTGGCGCTGCCCAATCACAACGACAACCACGGGGCCAAATCCCCAGCCCTCACTGAGGCAAAATGCCATTGACTTTAATGAGCGTTTGCAGGGAGATTTGGGGTAAGTCAATGTGGACTTTTGTCTGCGTGAGGACTGAAGGATTTGGCCTACGGTCTTTTACAGTATGAGGTTAATCAACATGCGGGAAATTCCCACACCCTGTAAAGGGCCCCTTTGTACCTCTGCTAGACACAAATCTCTGCTGAACCACCGGGCCCTCTGCTAAAAGGCTGTGGGCAGGAGATGAACCAAAGTAACACCAAGTCAGCTAACAGGATCTTCCCAGGAAAATGTCAAAAAATGCTCCCACGAAAAAGAAACCTGGATCTTTCACTGGAGCTGGTTTTGGAAGGGTCCATTACCGCCCTTGCTGCCACCCTTGGAAGCTTGCCAGAGCTGGAGCCCCTTCAGCGGGAGAGGAACCAGGCTCTGCTGCAGCGTTTGAAGTTACATCCAGAGGTCACTTAAATTGTCTGGTCACTTCAAAGACGCTCTGCAGAGACCTGAGTGATATTCAGTTCTTGTCTGAAAGTGCCAATTAGGCTCTCTTTACATCCATTCATTTCTCAAAAAACCGGTTGGCATCAGCAGTGTGTTGGAGAGGCTGCTGCAGTCGAGGTGTTAAAACGAAGCATTTGTTTTTGAAATGACCTATAAAGCCTGTCAACTTGCAGGCGGTTGTGCAGGGCAGGCTGTCTGGTGTCCAGGCGGATGGCTTGCCACCTTGGGAGGGGTCCAAGCTTTTGAGGGAGCTGAAACAATCTCTGTATGGTATCAGAAAAACAAGCGTTCGGCAGCATGAAGTATTGATAGAGACACCACCCTATAAATAATCTATTCCACCTACAGTGCTAGGAGATGCTGGAAATAATATTCTCTACTCTGAATGAAAGGTGTTGAAGAATAGGTTGGAAATTCAGTGCGGTCCCGACGCTGAAGCACACGCGCAGCCAGACAGCTCACCTGCCAGCACAGGCACAGCTTGCCTGGCAGATAAGTTACCTCTGCTTCCCTCGTCTGTGCTACATCTCTAAGAAGCATTAACCAGTCTAAAGAAAGCGTTAATTCCCAGCCTTATCTCTTATGGATCCATTATGCCTTCATATAATTTACTAATATGTATCTAGATGAACTAAATGTTACAGAAAATGTGAAGGTGGTGAACATGCTGTCTGCTGAATTATTCTGTGCGTGCTCGGAAAGTGGCTCATGGCAGAATTGAATTATTTAATATTATTTTCCTGTATCACGTAGACGAAGTATAAGCTTCATTTTTGGATTATGATTTGTATTATGAAATGCTTATCAAGTGTTTTCCAAAGATTAGTTTAGTTTTAATTAAATAAACCTTTCTCAGGAGAAAGCTCCCAACTACTCTTCGTACCCAGAGGCTACCGTACTTGTTGTTTTTAATTATTTTTCACTGTTACCCAAACTGCTTTGGGTACTCCTGCCCAATTAAATCAAAGACACGGGCTTCTTATACACAATATGTTTAATATTTAATTTTAATTAAATTAATTAAATTGTTTATTTAATTTTATGTGCATTATTGTGCATAGAGCAATGCAAAATTTATGATAGGAAGAATTTGTGGGAGCTTTCGAACAAGCTAATTACTGAGGTAAAAAGAGACTTCTGCTCTCTTTCCAGGGAATAGGCATTCGACCATAAGGAGATAACAAAAACAGACATTGTTTGGATAAAATAATAGGTGGTTGCACAGCATTAAGAATTATTTACCTTACTATGTCTTGTAACCATTACCTGATCACCTTATAGTGGATTTGACATCAGCCTTCTGCCACCTTTGGCACAGGCAGGTAATCAAGTATTTACTGGGGTAAATAACCTAAAGCTGCAAGAGAAATGTATTGGGAATGTGAAAAAACAGCAACTCACTTGCCACAGATACACGTTTTTGGTCACACCCTGAACCTTTTTTTCCTCCCACCACATCCATTTATCCCACAGGTAATCTTTACTAGAGCTGGCTGTTTATTAAAAGGAGTAGTGAATAAACAATTCTTTTTTTTTTTTTTTTTTTTTTTTTAAGTAGGTGTTTTTTGGCAGATTATATGTTGTGATAGATTTTTTTTTTTTTCCTGATGAAGTTCCCTTTTTCAGCTGAAATGACGGGCACACCATTTTAGATGCTGCTCTCCCCTGGCGCTGTGCTGTCGCAGGGAGGTCTGTGGAGCTGGCTTTAAGCAGAGGCAGAGAGCTGCTTTGCCTGAGCTCCATTCCTGCTATTTCTGGAGGAAGCTAATAAGCAAGAAAAAGCCCATTTGTAACAACATTGCTTGTTCCGAGTTATCTGAAAGTAGCTTTCAGGCCTCCTGTCTGTGTGGGATCACCCCTGGGTAGGCGCTGTGGGTGCCCTCTGTGCTCAGTGGGAGCCTTTCTGGCACTGCTGGGTTTGGTACTGGCTCTTGGAGTCTGAATTGTTCATTTTGGATGAGGCAAAACCCACGGCTGTGCCCCAGCCACATAGTGTCAGAAGCATAGCTCTGGGAGGGCGAGCAGGATCAGGCCCCCGTGCTGCTGGGTTGCAGAGTAGGCTGCTCGCTGGGGCAGCCCCGCTGGCTGTGGCAGCCTTGCAGGAGTTACACAGCATGTAGCAGTGAATGTGGCCATCCTGGCCGAGCAAGATGCAGGTCCTCACAGGAAAAAATAGAGGGAAGGTGATATAGCGTTGTTTGGCATAGTTTTTGTGTTGTTTGGTGTTGTTTTTCCATGGAAATGCAGAACGCATTTTAAGAACTTGCTGCCGGTGCAAAGCAGTGATGGGCATTGTCCCCTTGCCCCCTTACAGGGTTAAAAGTGAGTCTCTAGTGAACTATAACACATGACTTATTTGAGTATTGTGACAATTAAAGCAAATATAAATAAATGTATTTGCAGGAATAATTCATATGCTAATTAACAGCTCCCCAGCCCCAAGAACAGAAAGGCTAAAAACAATCTTTCTTGAATGTTAGAGGTATTCATAGAGCAATAGTTTTATTTCAGCAGATAAAATAGTATCATAAAAGTAGCTGATGATGCAGTAAATTAAAAATCAGACCGGGGTCGACTTTACAGCAGCTTTTTTTAGTCTAATACAATTACCCATTACTGGCTAAACATTAGTTTTAAATCAACAGCAGTTGTCACAAAAAATTTTCTCATAAAATTATTAGGAAAATCCAAAATGAGAGCAATATTACCAGGCATACAAAGCCTGAAGAGATCTTAATACTGAAGGAGCACACATCAGAAAGCCTCCTCGAGATCCAATTTTTCCCCTGCAGTCCCTACCCCTGCGCAGGCATGGGCAGAGCGCTGCGCACACATCCTATGCCTGCCTAATGTACATGCACACCCTGCCAGGCAAATCCACTTGAATTCACAGATATATCCTCACCCTGGTGCGGTTAGACTTAAAGGAGAGGCGTGAATAAGCAATGAGGATGGGGCTGAGCCCTGTGCAGCAGCTCAGCGCCGTGCAGGGCTCGTCGCTGGCCCCGGAGGCTCGGTGAGACTTCACGTCTCCGTGCGCCCCAGCGCAGGCAGTGGCGTTATTGAGGCAATATCACCCAATTATTTCCAGCCCCTTCCTAAAATATTCCGTGCAATATGTGAGAGCCTGAGTTGGGAGTGCATGGGGAGACTGGGGGTGCCATGGGGTGCCGTGGGGTGCTGTGGGGTGCCCAGGCAGCACAGGGGCTCCCCTGGCCAGCATCGGCACAGCCCTGTGACCACTCCCATTCCCAGCAACCGCATCAAGAATGGGTGCAAAATGAGCATTTTTGGGTGCCTTCCTTTCCCTCCTTTCTCAGAAAGACCTGAGAGAAGACTCTGGAAAAAAGAACAAGTGTGTCAAGCTAACGGGGCATAGCTATAGTGGGACATTTCAAGGTAAAAATGAATGGCTTTGCCAGCCACAGAGACATGCAGAAGCCTGTAGTCTGTGCTCCCACGCTTGCAATAAAGCGGGGAGAAGCTCGGAAATAAGGTTCATGGCGTAAATCAGGGCAGGCAACTGTAAGGAAGAAGTAGCTATATGATTTACAGGGTAAATTACTGGCTTCACTAGATTTCATTATCTTCACCAAACTGTTCTTTATATTCCAGCATGTTTATATTTTATTCAGAGAGCTTTTCAGGGAAGGAGACTGAGCATGCACGCCGTCGCCATTTCCGCCGATGCGTGCAGGGTTCCTGGAGTTATTTATAAAGGCAAACTTTGACTTTTATAGGCAGGGCAAGATTATTTTCCCTAGCTAAATATATGTTTTAGTAAGTGTGCTAAAGGTACTTTAATATATGTGCGTGTTATCTGATGAGCTTACTGCAACAGCTGCTGTGTGTCCATGACGGCATGTTGCTCTAAGATTGATGGTGGGGGACTGGTAGGAGCCTGCACCTGGGAGAACCTGCCCTGGTACCCCCAGCTTCTCCAAGCAAACACCTGCCCATGGACACCATCTGACCTCACTGCTTTGGTTTTGTTCATCCCCGGCCAAAATAAAGCCTCGTGGGAAGACTTTTTGGTTGGCCCCAACGTTGTTGTTTGTTCCTCAAGGTTTGCATGGAGAGATGGGAAGAGATTCATGCAGTGAGTTTTCCCCAGACTCACAGTTTGGGTAGGGAGCTCATAAGAAAGGGGGCAAAGTGAAGGGGAAGAGAGAAGGTGAAGGCTTTACTAGCAGAAACCTGAGTCATCTTCTGCTTATGACAATTTGTCCCTTCCCGTTGGTCAGTCCCATCAACATAACTACATCATGTGTCGATGCTATATTTAATTTCTCTTTAAGCCATCACTTGCCATTTCCCTTCCCTTTGTCCATGTTATCGGCTGTGGCATCATCTAACTTCACCTGTCCTTCCTGCAGAAAACCCTCTGCCTGGGACAGAAGCTGTTCCCTGAGCTCTCCTGCAGCTGCAGCTTCGTTCCCATGGCTGTGGTAGTTGGAGAACGCATCTCCTTGTGCACCAGCCATCTAGTGACAGCAGCAACTTCCAGGTCTGTGCCCCAGGCTTCATGGCACTCATCATCTGAGTTATCATTGCAGGTCTTAGGGAAGGAGAGTTTTGACCTGATGGAGCAAAACCGCTCCACTGGCACCATTCAGATCCACCACGCAAACCCCATCAGCTCCAGCATGGCCACCCCATACTGTGATGGCAAAGCTGTATGTCATACCACACATAAAAGCCCATGCTAATTTTTAATGGAAAAAAATATAGTGTTTTTAACAGAATAATCTGTTTGATCAGTGTCCTTTTTAAGCAAATAAACTTTAAAACTGGCACTTCTGGTCTTAAAAATGCCATGAATTTAAAGTGGTAACAGGGCTCCCCTTTCTGGGTCTGTATCTATTTGTCCAGCAGATAATCTCTCTCACAGACATTTTAGAGCATTTCATAGTGTATTTACCATTACAGCTGTTTGATGAAGTAGAGCGATTTAATTGTTCCCGTTTTATAGCGGCCGAGCTGAGGAGCAGAGAGCTAAATGATTTGCACAAAGTCGGACAAGAAGTCTGTGGCAGAGCAAGGCTCTGCCCTGGGGCTTTGCTGCATGACATGATGAAGACTCAGCTTCAAAGATGGGACATTTTGGTACATAAAGCAACTGCTGCTATTCTAGGACGGGGTTTTACTTCATCTGTCTCAGCTTTGGGGCAATGTAATTTGTATTGGGTAAATATAAAATTTATGATTCTAGAAAAAAAGGAAAAACACCCCAAAAAGAAGTAGAAACTGAGATTAACCTAAACATAATGTGGAAATTGGTTGGCGGGAGAGAGTCAGAGGCTCCGATGAATTTTTTCACCCCCTTTGCAGACACTGTGGGTGGGAATGCAAAACACCTTACATGAGGTCCCCTACTCATGTGTACACATCCATGCAGGTGTGCGTGTGTATGCACACTTTGTGCTTCTGTGTACACACTGGTTCACGTATTTAGCTATTTGGGCCACATTTTTTATATTTCCTGCAACGGATACCATTTGGCCCTATAGGCAGAAGTCTTGCACACCAGGTTTAAGTCCAGAAGCAATTTTGTTTTGTTCACAGAGGAGTTATTAAGCTCTCGCAATACCAGCTTACAGCCGACGCGCTGACAGGCTTAATTTCAGGAGCAATGTGATTAGGGCAATGGGAAAGGCAGTTCTAGGCGAGCCCTTGCCTTTATTAGCTGTGACACTGGTGCAAGCCCAGCCAAGTGAGGGAAAAACAAAGCACAGCCAAACAAACAAGCCTTCTCCATCGGCAGACAACTTTTGCTTTCGGAGGCACGCACCGGAGGAACTGTATTGCCAGGCAAACTCCAAACCAGCGGAGGTCTGCGTGCGCTTTTTGATAATATTTATTTTATGACACATTATAACTACTGTGTGTTACTGTTGTTATGAACCCTTGGGAAATAAAACTGGAAAGTGTGGCGCTGAAAGCCAAGAGGCCACAACTTTATTAAACAGGGAAGCTGATGCAAACGGTGCACGCAGGAGCTCTCCGGCCTGGCTGAGGGCAGGCAGAACCGTGGCCGGATCCTGTCCCAGCACATCCTCATCCTCTGTGCAGGCTTGGGCAGTGCTGCTGCTGCGGGCTGTGCTCTGCACCTGCTCTTGTCCACTGCAAAGAGCTGAAATGTCACCCTGCCAATATTAGCCCCGTGCAGGGAGCTGCACCCCAGTCGGCTGGGGAGTGGGGATTACGTGCAGAGAGAGCTCCCAGGAAAGCTGTGGAGGGAAAGGGAAATTCAAGAAAAACAACATTCTCCCTAAAAATTCCCTGGTGGTATTAATCAGCTGAATACTTTATTCTCAGTGACTCGCCCAGTGACTCTTGTTCCTGGTTGTGTTTCTGCCCAGGTAGCACGCGGCTGGCAGGGCTGGCGATGCTGGGGGCATACCTCCTCCCAGACAGAGGCTCTGGTCAAGTGGGTGCACACATAAAAGCCCTGTCTCAAAACGAGTGGGTTTAGAGCAGGAAAATGTCCTTCACTTTTGATAAGATAGGAAAACTCATATCTCATGAGCTTGTACAGCCTGAGTACCAATCTTGTTAAAATGCTCTTTTCCTCCTTCTCCTTTTGGATCCAGACCTGCTATAGTCCTTTCCTAAATATTAATCATTTGTCTGCTGGGACCATGTTCATTTTCCATTTTGTTCTTCTACCAGCATTTTTAGGGACTGCATAATTGCTCTCTGGAAACAATTATAAAACTGGTTAACTCTTCCCTTTCCCATCTTCTCTTTCAATTGCATTGCTTTGTTCTGGTTTTAAGGGACTCATTGTCTGATGGGTCTGAGAGCTTGTATAGGAAAAAAAAAGAAAAAAAAAGAAAAAAAGAGGAAGACATTAGGAAGACATTAATTCCTCCTTCAGCTTTTCCGAAATCAGGATTATTTATTTATTTATTTATTTGTGGGAATTATTACGGGAGAGTGGAGTGAGCAATGTGAGGCAAAAGTAAATCATGTGCAAGGCCTGAGTGGTTGGGCTGGTGGCCTCTTATTGATGCTTGTTTCTAGATAGGGTACCTGACAACTCTCTGTAGATAATGCATTAATCTCTTTCCCTCTCTTAAAATCTAGTACATAAAACAGTGGATCTACTTATCTTTTCCAACTTAGTGGATGTTCTCTTCAGGTCCACTTGTGGGAAATGTTTTTTTCTTCATGAGTCTTGATTACCAGAGAATGAGTCACAAAATTCCTTTTAGAATAAAATACATGGTCAGAAGCAGAAGTCCTAACCTCCATCCTCCTACCTTTATTTTTTAGCTCTAATATAGACATACTTTCCCCTTAGTTACAGAAGAACATCAATGTGAAAGAAGTTTTGGGTGTAGAGGTCTTTGCCTGGGTGATGCCAATAACATTTTGCTGAAGCTAACATGGTTATTCCTTTTGCTTCACTGTGGCAAAGGCATGTGTTGTGTTGTGTCTAAATGTGAGGTGTTAAATGCCCGAAGTGAGGAAGCATGTAGCAAAAAGCACTCTGAAATCTCTGTCTCTTCAGGGGTCAGATCTTCGAAGCCAAAACTCAGATCCAATAAAGGGAATTAGGAATCTCAATACTAACGAACTACTGTGGGATGCAACAGTCAGCTCCGGGGGCCCTGCTGTCCTAAGGGCATCAAAGGATGTTAAAAAGCTGCTGCTTTAGTTTGTCCTCCCATTAGGAGAAGGATATCTTTGCATTGACAGTCCACTCTTTTGATATTTTGATTAAAATTTATGAAGTTCTGTAATCATCTGCTCTTGCCACTCATTGCCATTATGATCCCTAAATGCCCTCTTCTGTGATTTTCCTCTTCTCAAAGGTTTCTGTGGTATTCAGACCATCTCTGCTTGACAAAGTGGGAGGACAGAGCATTTGTGGAGGCACTCCAGCTCCTAATTGGAGTGATGGTCGCACAAAGGGCTCTGGAAACAATACGTGGTGCTTAGGAACGAGGCCAGACACGGCTGCCGTGTCCTTCACCGTGGTGTCAGCGAAGCTGTGACTAGCTGGATGGCAGTGAGCAGTAAACAACCTGGCTAATCAGAGCTCTTCGCATGCCGTGACAGATGAGTGTTTTCTTACTGTGGGGATTTTTCCAATTACTGGCCTGGTAAGATTGTTCAGAGCCACTGTGATTTTTACTTTCTTTCTGGAGGTGGAATAAGTTCTTGAGGGTTGAATACAATCCCTGCTACTACTGCAGACCACAGGTCTTGCTGGTGGTCAGGTGATATTTGGGACACTGGGACTATGCCTCATCCAAGCCCTGTGCAAGGGGTCATGGAGGACTCACTGCTTGCCAGGGATTTCCCTTCTTTCAAAGAAGCAGCTGCTGAAGTCTTTCTGATCACCTTTTCTCACCTCCTTGAAAATTTTCAGCTTTAAGGAAGACGTTTGAGAAGACTGTAGCAAAATAATTGGATCACGTTTGTCTTGGTTTCTTGCTGACACTGACAGGTTAACCTGGCAGCGAGGCAATAGGTGAACCTGAGAGGTGAAACCAGGCTGCTCTTCTGTGCTGAAGAGCTTCTTTGCTGACAGAACAAGGCTTCTTCTTCTGCCAGCGCAGTATTTCTAGCCAGCAGAGCAGAAGTCAGTTGTGAGATCTCAGTGTCAGCCCCTCAGCTCTTGCCACAAGGAACACCATCAGCTCGTGCCAGCAAAGCATGATGTTGGATACACAGACCCAGGTGTTAGAGGTACTCCATGGGTTTGCCAGTCCCAGAAGCTGGCCAGCTTTGCAGCTCAATTGAGGACTTTTACCTGGTGTCTTTTCTTGCTTAAGTGGGACTACCTAGTGTGCAAGAGAGAGGTTCTTGGCTTTTGCAGTAGCCAGCTGCTCTCATTATTTGTGCATGGCAAGTATGCTGCATCCTTCTGCTTTGCATGCAGACCCTGTCCCTTAATCAGACCTTGTCTTCACTCATTTTTGTCCCCTTAAAACAGACATTTTGTATGAGGATCACTCTTATAAGCACGCAGGGTTTGTGAAGAGCCTGTGATACACTGCCGTACCTCTTAAAACACGTTCTCGTGCCAGCTGTTGGTGGTGCAGACAGAAGAACTGCAAGGTGGTGGAGAGTGGTCCAGACTTCAGCTATGCAGGGGAAGTGCAAGAGAAGAAAAGACTACGGTCTTTTGGTTGGTAGTTGAGGTAATCTGAAGCATTTGATCAATCTGCTTTAATGAGAAAACTCAATTGTGCAACTGGGCAGCAGGACACCTACCCAGGAAATATTGGCACAGGAGTTATTTTTCCCTTAGATTTGTCAGCACCCACCTTTAGCTGCTGGAAGTCTCCCAGTGTGCCAGGTTGACAGGGGTGGTCTGGGCATGGCTTGAAGACCCAGGGGACAGCGATGTGGAAGATTTAGCTTTGAAGAAGGCAGCTCTTTGAAACCATTGAGGAGGAGCAGGCAGGGTTGCAGGTATCAGTGGGTATAGCCCTGAGGCTGTCCTGGACAAATGTTTTCAAAATTGGCTGCCAGAAGTGAGGCTTCAAAACCATTAACTATTGTTAACTACTTAATAGACTTTGTAATGACTTTTACATTTGTGTACTGGGCTTACAGAAAATTATCTCCAATGGGCATATATCCAGAGCTGCTGATACCCAAGTGTTTGGCCCTTTTTACTTTGCTCCATATCATTTCACAGCATCACTTCTAGTCATTACTTTTTTCATAGCCAGTTATTTCAATGGCTTTGACTTTACTTTAGTCCCACATTTCCATCACTTTCCACTATATATTTTTTTTTTTCCCCAGAAGAATCGACTGTCTTCTCTCAAAACTCTCTAAATTCAGTGTATCTTATCTGGCATAGCCTAAATACTCCTGCGTGTGGGAAATAAGGACAAAGAGTACCGGTTTGTATATGTGAAGAAAGATTCTTTTATGCCATGTCAATCTAATGTCAAAGATAGGTTAAACCATGACCTTCTTGTTCACTTTTTTGTTTTTCAGACCCCATTTAGATTTCTTGTTTATATAAATCCAATGATTTCATGGCTGTGAAAGAAAACAATGGGTTGTGCTGACACACTGTGTTATGAAACTGGTCTGCATGGATCATCTTTTGGACGCAGGGAGTGTATCAGCCTCTGTAGCCATTCAGACTTTGGCTTCTCTGCAGGATTTAGAAGATCCCAAATGTTGGTTCTGCACACAATAACTTATTCATAACTTCTTTATATGCTGCTATTCTTCCTCATAAATATACTAATAAAACTCATTATAGAAATCAAAGCCAGCTAATACAATATATCTGATGGACAGCTGTCTCTGGATGCATGAATTATAATTACATGAAGCAAGATGGTCTTATTATACCAGGGTATCTTTCCTCTGAATAAATTTCTATTACTGGTGTGTAATCTTTTGACTGAGGCCAGATAGGCACTTGCCCAAACA
This sequence comes from Cygnus atratus, assembly GCF_013377495.2. NCBI lineage: Eukaryota > Metazoa > Chordata > Aves > Anseriformes > Anatidae > Cygnus > Cygnus atratus. The sequence continues at coordinate 30,894,263 of NC_066367.1, forward strand.
AGTCCAATACAATATTATTATTGAGCTAAGCTTTCATTTTGCAGAATTAAATGAGATAAGTGATGCTGGAAGTGGTGTCTTTGAGCAAGGGTGGCCTCTGCGAGGTTGAGGGCTGGGGGGAACAAGAAGCATTCGTCCTCCGAATTGGTCTTACCACCCCAGCCTCCTTTCAGGCTATAACTTAATGCCATACGCTGATTTAGATGTAGCACTTGTCAGCCAGGAATAAGACTATAAGACACAGACATCCTAGCACTTGACCCATACTTTATTGTGAATACGTGATTGAACTCTGAGCTGACAGACAGACAGAGACAGCCATTAGTGTGGGAAAGAGAATTTGTTCTGCCATGTAAGATTTCCAAATATCTTAAACTCTGCCCTGTAATTTAAGCTTAGGACTCTCTTCGCAAATTTCTCAACACTATTTGTCGAGTTGAGTGATTTTTCTAAAATTATATTACCCCCACCCCTTTGCTTCTGCACTTTGCTAATAAAAATGGCAGCATCTATTTTTGAAACACCTCTTGGGACTCTCTCTTCATGACCATTTTTAGTTCAAGGGATTTCTCTTCTTACTTTTCCAAAATTCATATTAACCAGAACAAACTGATGGTGAATGCTGAAGCCACATTCCTGTAGCAGGTCCCTTTGCTTTAGGTTTGAGACAAGTTAAGGCATTTGCATGACAGCAGTGAAACAGCAGTTATCTACTTAGGCTGAGCTACATGGGCAACAACCAGAAAAGGGCAAACCACCAGTGGATGTTTGCATTTCTTTCCCATAAACTGTTCCAACCCTTCTCCAAGAAGCTGCAATTATCACTGAGCAGTGCTGACATGACAAACTTGGAGGAAGGGTTTGTGTCCTCAAGAAATTTAGACAGCACCTACAAGTAGAAAACTTTCTTTAAAGAAAAGGAGTTTTCTTATCTCTGTGCCTGATCTACCTGGCAAAGTGCTGCATGTCAAGTCAGACAGTCTTTTCTGCTTCTGATCTGGTGCAGGTGATAAAATAACATGGCATCACAACTATTACATGAAAGGACAAGAGCAAATGAGCGTGCAATGTCTCCCTTGTTTACCCTGCAAGATGGTTTTGTGTATCAGGCAGAATAAGGAGAACCCAAAGGACTCATGAAATATCCAGAAAATAAAACAAAGTAGGAGAAGAAAAAAAAAATCTTTTCTTGACTTTAGGAAAATATATATATATTAAATTCTTCAATCCTTATTAGTCAAAAATTAATAAACCAACATTATAGTTAGCAATAATGAAGGCATCATATGCACAGTGAGAAGCCTGTCCCTTTATTTATTGTATGTAAGGTTTGATTTAAACTATTTCTGCTTCACAAACATAGTTAAAATCAACAACAGCACTATTTACACTGATTTTTTAATTAAAGGAATTTAGTCATCTTTCATACTTGCAGTTTGCCTGCAAGCAGATTTTTTTTTCCCTTCAAATTTGTTCTGTCAAAATAGTTAGACAAATTGTTTCTGCAAATGTATTTGAATTATGGATTATTTGTCAGTCATCCATAGCAAGATGTTTGCTGTAGCTAGCTAAAAGTTGGGGATATACCTAAACTTGTCTTCTGAGTACCTTTCATTATCAAATGGAATGAAATTGTTGTCTCGAAAAGGTGCTTCATCCTATGAGGATGAGGAAAGAGTGAATTACTTTTGTCACTACCTATTTTTTTCTGCTCCTTATGGAGAAACCCCTGCAGACCTAGAGCCTGTAGTTTAGATGGCTAAGGATCTCTGACATGTTTTGTGACAAGGCTGTGTTGACTCAGGTATCATTTTCAGTCCTTCAGAAGCTGATCTAGAATTTATGAACGATTGCTGCTTTTGTCCCAAAGAACTTTCAACTCTTGACTGAATAGATTTCAACTTTAAAGCCAAATTTACTGTTTGTGAGCATTTCTATGAATGCATTTTAGGAAGCATGGGCTGTGGAAAGGAAAGTTAATCAATAAAACATATTCTGGCCTGGTCAGAATACACTTACCAAATACATTGTAGAAACTGGTTTCTAGTTTGATGCTAAGTTTGTGAATATAGTAATTCAGCATTTCTAGGGAAACGTGATGCTGTCCTTGAAGGGTATGATAAGCCGATGCAGCAGACAACACTGGAAATTAAGTGTTGCAATGAGAAATAAAAAAATGGAAAAGAAAAGAAGTAAGGGAAACCCCAGAAATCTGCATGAGGCTGGAAACATTTATTGATACCCAGCAAGCACATGAATTTTGTTTAAAGAAAAAAAAAAAGGGGAATCCAAGCTATGGTGATGGGTGAAAGGATATCACTAGAAATTGCATGGATTGTTTTCTCCCAGGAGAGAGACCCAAACCAGAGCGTGCAAAACCCAGCAGCCACCAAGAGCCAGGAGTGATCAAAGGGGACCAGTTCCTGGTGCAGCCAGGGCTCCCATGTCCACTCGAGCCCCCCACCCTTCAGGATTTCCACTCGCATGCCAGGGTGTGGGATGGGACAACCACAATGCCTCCTTGCCCCCACCTTGCCTGCATGGAGGATGATGCTGAGCTGCTGCTCCCAGGATTGCAATGTAAAGCAGAGAAAAGAGAAGGTGTTTTACATGCTTTTAAACACAGGGACTACCGATACTGTCACTGCCTGAGTTTGCCTACAAACAACGCATCCAGCTGAGTAATTTATTCTTGGTGTATAATCTTTGACGGCTGAAGAGCAGAAAAGCTGTTCAGTGCGTTTGAAAATCACTGCCGCTACAAGGTGCAAGAGTAGTATTTAGTATCTATTTTGAAACCGATACTGGAGACAGCTGATAAACTGCCAGAAGATGGGGTTTGCAACACACAAAGCTAAAAATTGAAGGACTAACAAACACTGAAGAAAGCCTCTCATAGGGGAATATAAATGCTGTGGAGTTTGGACTCAATTTATTTTGCCCTTGCAAAATGTAGCTGTCTGTCTGAGTTGTTTAAATCTCGTGGGCCAACAGGTGTAGGCTGAAAATTTCACAAGGGTGGGGAATTTTGAGCAGATCCTCAGTCAGGTTGCATTGCTGAATATGGGGCTCCTGTGCCCTGATTTTGCTCAGTGTGAGCAGGAACATAATACTGTAAAGGAGCAAAGATAATGGCAAATAAGGAACCAAACTTTTGCAAGTCTCAAAGCAAGCTGTGCTTGGTTGTGATTGAAGCCTAGGTCAATGCTTCTGAGACTCTTTATTCTCTTCTTCACTATCCCTGTTTGGAGGTAGGGAAAGAAAGGTTTAAAATGATATAATTTAAAAAGAGCATCAATGCACAAAACAACAACAACAACAACAACAACAAAACTTAGTAAATGTTATTTTCACAGTCAGCTTTGCATTGATAGGAAGGGCATTGAGTCAAGCAAAAGACCAGGAATAAACAAATAACTAGTAGGTTGATATGGAAAAAAAGTTAGCTTAAGAGTCTTAAGTATTTAGTTACAGTATCTGTACAGCCTCATGATTCTGCCCTGCTGTTCCACAAGGTCCCTTAGTACAAAATACAGGGGTGGAAGATTAACCCTATAGTAGGCAGCCTAGGCAGGCAAAGAGAAAGCCTTTCTGCAAATCAGGTCAGTAGTGCTGACAGACTGAAGTGTTCAGAAAACCTGGATTTGGGGACATTTCTTCTCCCTTCAGGTAGCCAGGCTTGTGTTTTCTGGGCTGGATGTCATGAAGCTTGTGTACCAGGTGCCCCATGTCACCATGAGGAACCACACAACCATCTCTGAAACAAGGATGTGATGGTTAATATATTAATGGTCATGAGCAGCAGAAAGGAAACACATAATGAGGAAATTTGCTATCAGACTAAGGTTAGAGCTTGAGCATGACCCAGAGGGATCTAAAGGACAGGCTCAACCAGTGGCTGGGCAGGGGCTATAGGGAAAAAAAAAAAAAAAAAAAGATGATGAGAGGAAAAAGTTTGCTATATGTAAAAAAAAATAAATAAAAGGACCTTTATATTAATTGTATTGCTGCAAAGTGTAGTGAGGGGAAGGGTTTAGAAAGTGTTGTTTTACAGCTGATAAAGAAGCTCTGAAATTACTTGTGGAAATCTATAAGGCAGTTATTTTAATATGGTGGGAATGAGATGTGAGACTTTTACTGCTGCAGCACAGTCCAGGCAATAATCCACTGCCTTGGGAAGAGTATTTCTAGCACTGAAGTAGATTGGCATGGCCTGGCCTGCTGCGTGTGAAGCCAGCTGTGCACCAGCGCATGAGCAGCAATTTGATAACACTGCCCAGGACAGGACTTTGGGTGAGGCATCATCTGAGCCCCATCCAGGGCCTGTCTCTGCCCAGAAGGACTCACGTTAAGCCAGTCCCACCAACATCTCCACCTACATGTCAGCTCAAGCCATGTTCCCATTGGCATCTGTAAGAGACTGCATAGGCTTACAACTCATCATACATGTAAGCACTTGTAATGTCCTCTATTAATACAAACAGATGCAAAATTCAGACAGAACAAGTGAATGGGTGATGGGAAAGAGGAAAAAGGAAATTATGATAGAAAGCAGACAGCTGTGAAGACTAGCGACCTGCCCAGCTGTTAGTATTGCAACCAGTATTTCCAAAATGTGTAATAAGGGATAAATAAGCTGATAAATAAAATCGACCTCGAAAGGCCACATGGGAAAGATGCACAGTCTTGATTACCTAATTACAGAAGGAATATTACAGAAATGGAAATAGTACAACAAAGTCCCATAATGACTTCGATATCAGAGGCTCCAAAATGGTTAGCGAAACTAGGTCTGTAGCCCTCGAAAAGAGAAAAGATTAAGAGGGGACCTGGCGGAGCTGTGCAGGGCTCTGGGGGGAATCGCAGGGAGCAGGGCTGCAGTTATTAGAGCTAATGTCAGATATGAGAATGAGGGACACGGCTCCAGCGAGGTCTTGCCCCATACAAATGTAATACGCTTCTTTTTTTTTTTTTTTTTTTTCCAGAGGGTATATATTATAAGCTACCAGATGCTGCTCTAGAAGCAACCAATCTGACCAGATTTCAAATAGAGCAAGAAGCATATGGAGAGAGAGGGGGAGAAACGCTCCGTCGTGGGGAACAACTGCTCGCTGGAGGAGAGGGCAGGCCTAGCCGGGCTTCCTGGCCTCCTGCCATCCCAAGATTTTCTTATGTCCCCGTGTAATCTTCTGACTTTTGATTTAGATGTTTCTTAAAAATGTGGCCCAGTGGTTGGTACATACTAGGCATTAGCCCAAGAAAAGAATGAAGAAAAAAAAAACACAACAAAAACACAACACAACCGTGCTGCATCTCATTAAAGAATTTTTAAAGGGAGACTTCAAGGCGTCATTTGCTTCTCGTTACTCATCTTTGCAAATGTCTCTTGTCTTCCCAGGCTCTGTCCCGAGGCGCTAGCGCCGGCAGCCCGTGGGGTCCAGCGGCACTGGGGCCGCCGGGAGCAGGAGCGGCTGAGCTGAGCGGAGCGTGTAGATGCGGCCAGGTGAAGGAGGAGGGCTGCTGGCGGCCGCCCGGGTGGCTCTCCGGAGTAGGGATCGCGGCCACGTTTGAGAGATTTACGGTTCGATTCACAGCGTTTGTTCCCAGAAAATATTTTCAAAGAAAAGGGAATTTATCTACAATTATTTTTCGTTGTCTTTGACAAAAGATTCCAATATAGATATTGCTGGAGGCGCAGGCAGCGCTGAACACCAGGAAGGGGATTTCGTAAACAATTTCTCAAAGCACTACAAAGTTTAAATATTAATTTGGCCATAATTGGCAGAGAAGCAATTAAAAATGCTACAAAGCTGACTTTCTCCCTCCCTTACTTTCTCCTCCATTTTCATTTAACCACAGTATAGAAAGTAGATGTAAAACAATAGGACCCTGAGCTGTACAGCGTTCTAAGCCTAGCTTGCCTTAAAGCTACAATATGGATTTAATTTATATGCAAATGTAAGCAATAAAAAGCCAGACACTGTAGAAATTATAGTATTTTTCATAGATGCTTCAGCACCGGCACACAAGCCAGAGCAGATTTCAAACAGGGAGCTAATTATTTCCGGTCACTAAGCTACCTTTTTCTTTTAATATCTTTCTCTTTCTCTCTCTCTCCCTCTTTAAAGAATGTGTAAATTATTTTCCCGAGCGAGGGAGAGAGAGAGAGAAAGAAACTAGAAGATTGGGGATGAGTGAATGAAAACAGCCAGAAATATCTCCTGTGAGATTCAACATCAGGATAATTTCACAGTCTCGCTTTTTGACTGCTGTGTCCCGAAGCTGACCAGCACCATGCAAGGCTGATCAAAGGCCATCGGAAACATCAAGTAAGCCTAAATGGGGCTAAAGTATGCTAATAGAGAAGCTAAATGTACTTTAATCCCGGTATAATACAAGGTAACTCGGAGGCAGCGAAGGGCCTTGTTGCTTTTCCCCACTGGTCCCGGACCCCTGCGAGCCCTGAATAGAAGCCGCTTCCTATTCTTTGCCTGCCGGGGCACGGCTCCCTCAGATGCACACCCCGTCCCCTCCTCCTCCGTTTACCCAGCGTCAACAGTCGGCTGAGCAGGACCCCTCCGCTCCTTAGATCAGCACCCTGTGACCTTCCACATTTAAGCACAGGCCATTAAGCTAAGCTTTCCAGCTGTTGCCTGAATTATGAGGGATTTTTTTTTTTTTTTTTTCAGAGGAGGGCAGAGCTTAGCGGAACACTAGGCAACAGTCCCATGGCCCGGACCCACCGCCACCCAGCTCGCTGCGACGAGAAATGGGGTTTTTGGTGGGGCTGCAGAGGCCGGGGGATGTTGGGTGAGGAGAGAGGGCTGCTTTGAAGTGGTTGGAGCCCATGGTCGTCCTGCCTCGGCCTCATTGTGCTCGCTCGGGGAGCCCTAATCTAATTTTAGGAAGAGGAAACAAAGTCAATGGACCTGGGGCTGGGACGCCGTCTGCGGGAATCTGCCTGCTCGTGGGGCAACTTTCTTCTTCATTTTCCCGCTTGATTTTTACAAGTGGATTTTGGGCCTTGATACACAGTGGAAGGAAAAAAAAGAGGGGTGGTAGATCTGCCTGTGAAATGATAGGCTTTGGTGGGTGCTCCGAACTAACTACTGCTCGCAAACCCCAGATTAAAAAGAAGACTGATGTAATTTTAAAGCCCGCCAACTGCCATAGTGACTGTATCAGAAGATTAAAAACAAAGGTTTCATTGAAGCACTACCTCCCACTGTGCAGCTGAAAGTCTTATGGCTGAGGCAAATGGTCCTAAATATCTTTCTGTTAAGTACAAATTACATACTGGATATATTAAGTTGTAATGGTGCATTTCCAAGAGTCACTTTGCTTGTGTGAGAGCATCAGTTAAGACTCAAAAAATGCTGACTGTATGGCACATGGAAACAAAAAGGAATTTGACTTCCACAAAAAATGTTTTGTTCATATTAAATGCTTTTTGCCTCCGTCTCTCCCCATCCCCCAGCTAAGCCTGGAGTTTCAAATGCCAGAATCAGTATGTACAGTAAGTCTTTTTGAAATCCGTGGCAGAGAAATAGTATCCTGGCCTGGCAAACTATTATCTGCACTTACATTCCTGTGCTTTACCCCTCTGTGCTAGTGCTCGTAGGAGCCCTTTAGATCAGCTGAAATGTAACTGAATAAAGATGCTCCAGAAAACATCTTTTTAATGTGGAATTATCTTTTATTTGCATAAGCAACATCCTCTAACTCAGCACATGTGCTATAAGGCTTCAAGTAATAGAAACATTCATATAAAACTTAATGGTTAGCATTCATTCTGCTCCCAAATGATCAATAAAATGCTAAGTTAATACAGAAAGTGTGAAGGAGTCTATGAATGTGCATAAACTTGTATTACTGTGTTGGATGTAGGTAAATAATGTCTATGGGAGCAGAGGAGAGAGCGGTGCACGCTGCTGGACGTGGTCGGTGGCACTGGTGGTCTTCATTTCCCCGTGGTCCTCAGCAGTTCTCCGTGTCACACACACACACTGCCACTCCTGTGAATAGGCACGTACACAAGCACACACACACTTATGAATCACATAAAAAATGGGACTGAGCAGAAAAATACAAAAAAAAAGCCATCTATAACAGCCTCTTTTTACATCATGTGTGCTGGACCACTTAGCGGATGGCAAGGTGATATGATTTTTCTATAGAAATCACTTGCAGCTACTAAATAAAATTACATAGATGTGAATTATGTATAAAAGTTAAACTAATGTAGCAACAGACTTTTGCCCAGATCCCTTTACATCTATCTTGTGCAAGTTGCTTGCAAGACTTTATTCCAGCAAATATGTCATATTGGACTTGGCAGACAATGTTTGGGCAGTATAGAGTTAATACTATAGAAACATATTTGGCAGGGACATGCTTAGCTTCTGCTGAAATACTTCAATTCAATTCTGCTCCTGCTCACCTCTGCTGTTAAAAACTTTTTTATTTTTAGGTGTCTAACTACCTATATATCCGCCATCCAATAGTTACATTGTCTATCTGTCCTTCCCTTACAAGATGAACTGAATTGAAGTTATGTTGTAATTATCAGCAGATTTTGAAATGAAAAATGTTTGCAAGACTCTCTTCAGTTCAGCTGTAATTTTCTGGATTTGTTTTTAATTATCAGAGATCCTTCCCAACACATATGAAGCTTGACAGAAATCTTTTTTGTTCTTACAAATACCCATACATTTTTTTTCTCTGCACAATACCTTTCCAAGTCTATTTCTCCACTGCTCTTCAAAAAAAAATAATAAAATAACAGTGGGCAATTTTAGTCCAAAAGACATAAGAGCTCTTCATCTTTGAAATTATTAAAAAATTAGTAATTCATTGATATTGAATGAAAAGATATGAGATCCATCTTTTCCCCCCCCTTACATCTCAAACTAAATTTACGTAGTTAATTTTTGTAGGCAGTCATAATTTACAAGATAACGAATACTTGAGATCAAATTGGCAGCTCAGATATGTTTCTACTGAAACCAGTTCAAATTTTAATATCTATTTAGATGCTAAAATATTAGATTTTCTGTTACTACCATAAGAAAATACAACAGCATGAATAGAAGGAGCCATAAAAATAAGGCCAAATATGAGATATACATTAATAGCAATGGTGAATTGCCATATGTGATTTATTAGCTCTTTCACATTTTTGCAATTCTTTATATAGTGTATGTTTCTCATCAGACTCATTGGTTCTTCATCAAACATTTATAATTTTGTCCAGGTGAACAATTATCATTTCACGTAGTTGTTACCGGACTTGGGCAGTTAATGACTTATTCGCATTTAGAGTATTAACTGAGGTTCTGGCAAACGCAAAGCCCACTGGAAGGCAGGGCGAGGTCTTGTATCAGAACAAGAGGTTATAAACCGTACTGAGTGACAGTAGCTGTTAGAGCACATAGCAAAGCTAATAAAATGAGTCTGTCATTAGTATTTGTTGAACTATATGCACTTCAATAACAGAGACGAGGTAGGTGCACTGTCCATGCAATCTAATCTACAGCTAATACATACACAAAGCACACTACGTGGCTGATATTGCACTTATTGACTGCTAAGTTTTCCCACACTAAGCATTTTCATCTTGAAAAATCATTAAAAATATAAAGAAGTGTTGAGATAACGTTGTGACAAAAATCCTCTTTCCTCTGCTGTGACTTAGAGTGTACAAATCTGAGTTTTGTACTTGGCATCTTTGTTCCACTAGCATTTCCTCGGCCGGTTTAGAGATTATTTGACTTTCCTGTCTACAAGAAGATGAGGCTTCTTTACACCTTTTAGAGGTAGCAACATCTCCTCCTGTTCTCATACCGAGATTTGAACAGACTCAAAATGCAGTTCTTCATGCTGTATTCAGTGGAATTACATACACTTTATTAAGATGGTCGTCTTTTGAAATTAACAACGTGAAGAAAACCACCCAGTAGCAGTAAGCTAGTTTGCTTCTCTGTGTTATGAACTGGGAGTTGATCTGGGATGTTTACAATTTAGATGGGTGGTGATTCTTGGGAGGAAGTCACAGTGGATTATTTTTATGAATCATGCTTGACCCCAAGTCTGAAACAAAGTCCATATATATTTGCCTGTGGAGTAACTAATTAGAACAATTAATTCTAGTAGCAGGACAAGCAGTGAGACAACATGATCCAGCCACACTCTCTACTAACTTAACTGTTGATCAATGCTCAAAATGCCATGGCAGGAGGTGGGAAGGATTGGGGTGGGGTGGGCACGGGGCTGGGGTTCAGGTTCCGTGTCCGCAGGGATGCTGCTGTGACATGCGGTGAGACCTCAGGCAACCCATTTTCCTTTCCCCTCTGAAACAGGCCAATGATATTCACTGCCTGGCTGAGCTTTGTGGATGTAAGCAGCATGTTGTGAATGAAAAGTTAAGTACCTTTCAAAGCCGGCCAAGGGAAGAATTGCATTTTTCTTCCTAATATCTATTAGCTCAGAGCAACAGAAGAATCCCCCTTGCCACCAGCTCCCTCGCCTTGTTTGGAGATGTGGAGCCAGCCTGACCATATCCACCAGATATTTGTTTTCAGGGTCACATGAAAGTAAAGCGAAAGAATGATCTTTTGTGGGGATGACATGCCTGGAAATATACTTGTCCAAAGCAAACAGCTCTTGTTCTTTTTCTGGCTAATTCACTGAAAAGATATTATTTTAGTCAAGAGAACGGTGTCAATACTCCTCCTTTTAGGGAGGACGGTGGCAGGTTTCCCATGTTGATTTGCAGAAGGTATAATTTCAACGGGAGCATCTGGCTCCTTTGTAAGCTTCACAAGCAATTGTGTGGCGGTGGCTTTAGGTTGGCCTCTGGTTGAGCCATGTGGGCAGCCTTTGACGTGTCTGCGTTGCTTTTCCTGCTCCCCTTGGTTTTGTTTTGACTCTCTTTTGAGCTTCCTAAATATGCAGCCCTGCTCTGCAGATTCCCTGGGACAGTTTCATTCATAGGTACTGACAAGGACTGCTGTTTTGCCAGGGCTAACGGATCCATTCTTACAGTAGTGCTGTGTGTTACATTAGCCGACAGCTGCTTTCGGCAAGTTTTTTTTTTCAGAAATCCTCTTAGGGAAGGAAGAAGAGTGATCTCTGGGTAGAGGAGCTTTCAATCTTCAGAACAAACCATGCCAGGCTGTTTGAGAATTTACAACCACTTGTGAGCCTCCCCGGTACAATAACGTGTAGTGTGTTGCCTCTGCCCTCTGTAAGCTGCCAATGCCTGGCTTTTATCTTCCAGTTATATTTATGGTAAAATAACCCAAATTTCTTTCTCATTTCCCTGAGCATTGAGTAATCTGATTTTTTTTCCTACCTCAATTTACATGAAGATGGTGGTAGCTCGTTGCATTTGACATGAGAAAATGGTACAAGGGCGCAGGCTACTTTGTCTTCTGCTCCCCAGACATCCTGGGCTGATTGGGTGCCATGCTCCAGCCACGTGCTGCTTCTTCTACAGCTGTGAACAGCTGTGAAGCTGCTGCTGAGCTTGTCTAGCCATGGGTGGCATGAGCGAGGAGATAGGCAGGTGAAGAGGAGATGCATGTCCTAGCTGTTATGAAAGGACTACCAAGCTTTGTCCTCTCTTTGCATATGCTTAAGCAGTATGAAGCCACTCAGCTGTGTTGTGTGAATTGGTTGGTGACAAGGAGAGGGTCCCTGTCTCCCCCTGATGACTCTTCCCCTGGGGTCCGCAGGAGGTTGTGCCTGTATATCTTCAGTGACTCCTGCACAGGGCTGTGTGGGGTGTGAGTTCAGGGCACGACTGTGGAGTGAGCTGGAGCTCATCAGGGAGATGTGTGCTGGGCTTTACAGACCTGCCTCACCAAAACTTGTGTTCAGGAGCGATCTGTTGACTAAAAGACCGTATTGAGCACAGTCAATAATAATAATATGGGACTGATTGTCTGAGCAATTTGATAACACTTTGAGAACAGTTTACAGATCAGAAAGCTGAGTTGATTTGGAGCAAAGTGGTTTGTATTTATTAAAACTAGGAAAAAGCTTGGCTAAAACCAGTGCTCAAAGAAGAGGCCATGACCGAAGCATATTTAAAGAGATAATCTGGAGACCATGGCTCCACTGTGTTTAGTGTGCGGGATTTCTTGGGCATGAAAAGAAAGAGACACACAATACAAGAAGAGAAAGAAAGGGTGTGCATGGTATAAAATTCAGGGAGTAGCGTATTTATCTAGTAAAATAACATCAGTATCCAAAACATCAAAAAGCATTGTGGTACTATTGAGAAATCAAAAATTTCTCAAACACTGGGGAAAGTGGCAGCCCAAGTACAGTATAGCTGATCTTGTAATGTCAGTGGAAAGGAAGAACAAAACAAAAGGTTCATTTGTAGCTAACAAGTTGAAGGGAGAGCTATTAGCAGACTCTTTCCATGTGATGATAGCTTCCCCAAAGTGCTTTATCAATTAAGCATCTCTAAAGCCATCCCAGCTGTTTCTTTAAAGAGCAGAGCCACTGCTGGTGTGAGATACATGCAACAGAGTGTGTCAGCCTATCCAGCAATGGAAATGCCATCAGGCAAGTGTAGATGCTCCCCCACTCCTCAGTTCCCTCCCACCAGCACAGAGTTTGGTTTCACATTGATTTTGCTTCCTAAGTTGTTCTAATTAACGTAATCAGTCAGAAACACCCTGTTCCAATGTCACCAATGCCTTCCAAACTAGATGGCTCAATTAAAGACATTAATTTCATTGACTAAGACCATTTCTTGAGATATGCCTAAATGGATGCTAAAAAAGGTGGCATGAGTTTGTAAAATGATTAGCAGAATATTACTATAAGAAAATTGGACAAAAAATACTTTGGATCTTCCAAATGTACAGACAGTGAAAACATAATTATAAAGAAGGAAGAGTAAGAAAGCCTATTACCTGAACTGAACCGATTGGCAAACTCAGAACCTATGGACAAATCAAATAGACTTGTTTGCCCAAGTCAGTGTGTCATAGGAAGTTAAATGGGATGATGCCCATTTTTTCCACTGTTCTGTAGCCTATATCCAGCTGCTGGAAGATAAAGCAGACCAAAGAAAAAATACTACTGACCTGTACTAATGTGTCACAATGAAGGAGGTGTCCAGTCACTCCCTAAGCCTACTCACTTAGCTTGAGATGTGCTTCACAAAAGGAAGCAAATGGAATCTATGGCGGGATATCTGGGGTTGTAGTTAAACCACCATAGCATACTATGGCCAGAAGCAAAGTAAAAGCTATATGAATGCTTTATATCTGCTACTGAACTATTTTGGTCAGAATCAGATGAGCATATCATCTTCACCTTTGCAAAAGGTGATTTGGAGGTCTTCTCCAACCTAAATTATTCTATCATTCAATGAAAAGCAGTAGCCATCTCAAATATGATACTACCAAACATCATGCTGGCATAAAAACTATAGAGAATAAATAGAAGTCTCAGCACCAGAAAGAACTCTCCTCAAGAAAACCTCAGGCACATTAACCAATCATATATGACCACATATAAAGAGGTAATGACAGAAGCCAACATGCTGAAGTTAGTTATGTGAGTTACATCTGGCCAAAGACTGCTTCTTTTGGGCTGCTGCTGCATATGGATTATATTTGGTAGGGCATGGCAAGGCAGGAGAACCAGCTGACATTTAACCTCATTTAATCATGTCCAGTCTTCCTTTGTCACTGGCAGATGTAGTAGTTGTGGGTGCAGGAGATCTCTGTGAATATCGGCTGACCTGGAAAAACAAGGATGCTGGCCCCCAGAAGGTCCCATGGAAATCCAGAGAGTACTGACTGATCTTGACAGGAAAAGGTTGTATGGGACTCGAGTCACACTGTTTGAAAAAGTGTGTACCTTCATACATGGGTATAAAGACAAGCACGGAGCAAGATGAGCAGGATATTGTCCACCAAGAGCATTACATACATCTAATCATTTCTGTAATACATAAACTGGCTACAGTGTCAGATTAGATATATTAAGGATCCAATGAACCTTTGTTATCTACTATTTAGCAAAAATATGTATAAAAGCAATGTTTGTGTAGTAGGGTTTGAATAAAATCTATTTAAGATGGAGAGACTGAAAGAAATGCAAAAACTAGATCATTTCACAAACACGGTGTCATCTTTGTCCTACATGGCAATACCAAGTATCAAAAGTCAAACTAGCACTTAGAACATAGCTTTGACTTTTGTCATGCCACCATTCACCATCCTCAAGAGATTTAAAGATGCAAATAAACAGTGGAAACAGCTTGTGAAAGGCCTGCTAGTGAAAGTCAGAGTGGAGGTGATCCAAGCCACCAGATGAGTTTGGTCACTGGGAAGATTCTACAGTATCATCGACAACACTTGGAGTTTATTTCCAGACATTTTATAGCCACCAAAGCACATTATATTTCAAGCTCTTAATATATCCAAGTTAGTCATGTTGCAAAACCATCATAAGTTGAATCTCTGGACATTTGTAATGAAATCTGTCCTCTCTCTGAACTCAAAAAACAATTCTCTGACATATCATATTACAGCCAATTTTGAGATAGATATCTGGTTGCTATAGAATAGCAAATATTCAGGACATCCTAAATTTAAGTTACCAGAAAGCTGGATAATTCGTTTCTTCTGTAGATGCGTAACTCTGGCCATATTGATAAATTTTTCACAATAATAGTAGAGTTTGAAATCCACTATAGATACCTGTTCAGCTCCAACAGCAGTGTTCAGGTTAATATCAATTAGACTTGTCACCAATGGTGATAAAAATGGCTGTACAAAACGAGCTGTACATTGCAGGACCCTAAGTTTTCCAAGAAAGTTAATGCCAAAGTTGTGTTAGTAATGTGGAGTTTTTTCGAGAAATGTGTATTGTAAATAACCCCATCACTACTGTTTTAATTGAATGCATAGGCAGCTAGGTCTTGGGAGAAATGTTCTTTGATTAGTCATTTTACACATATTTTCATATATTTTGTATTCCTTGCATAAAGTTCACAAATTCATTATCTTTCTCTCTAATTGTGTTGTGTATATCACCAGAATAATTACCAGAAACTTCACTTCC
This sequence comes from Cygnus atratus, assembly GCF_013377495.2. Lineage (NCBI taxonomy): Eukaryota > Metazoa > Chordata > Aves > Anseriformes > Anatidae > Cygnus > Cygnus atratus. The sequence continues at coordinate 30,909,356 of NC_066367.1, forward strand.
ATCTATACAACACAGGTGAACAGATCAGAGAAAAAGCCAAGAGACCCCCAACACCATATGTCTCAGATCTTGTGACTTACCTGACCATAAACATTTAATTAGAACATTTCAGAAAGCTACTGCAGTCTTTCATTTTCATTAATTTCCAAGATACCTCAAATAACACTGCATTTTATTTTCACCACAGAGCACCCTAAAATCTGAGCTTATTCTAATTTACAAAAGTGCCAAAGATGCTTTGAAGCATTCATTTTGTAATCATGACTGACCCTTCTGTCAATTATGTCATATGAAAAACTTCTGAGAAACACTTCAATGATGTCTTCAGAGTTTTTAAATACTCCTTGTGTCTATGAGACCCAGCCAAGAGCAATCTCACACTTTCAGTGTATGCCAGCAGCTTTATTTTGTGCTGAGATTTTACTAATCAATCAGACTGGTAAGTGAAAATGTGCTGCTTTGCATGCATGAACATAGACATGACTTTTAGCAAATCTGAGATCACTCTTGCCAATAGCCCCGTTAAATTGTTTTTATCAGTCTGGTTGACTGGAATGCTGGAGTATTTACAATAGACTCAAGAGTATTAGGCTGAAAGTCTTTCTAATGTACTACCAAATTAGACATGGCTAAACAGTTGCATAGCAATCTTCAACTGTTTCCTCCAACATAAATTTTTAAAAACTAAAGGGTTTGAATGAAAAAAATCTTAAAAATAAATATTTTAACTGGAACGGGGAAAACAAGTGAATGAGTGCATGAATTTGCTGTTAAGAAAAAAACTTAACAGTAGTGAAGTAGGAAAAGATAAAGCATGGTTGAATAGCACATTGCAGGTGACTGAAACTGGAGGAAAAGAGCGGCGATGAGGTGAACTGGTTGGTCAAATGATGAAAGAAAAGACAGTTGTGAATGGGGTTTGACCTCTGCAAATTTTTGGGTTTATTCTTAGGGCTTGTCTACACAAGGCAGCTAGAAGAAAAAAAGGTCTAACTAAGAAGCTGCACAGTTATTTCAGATTAACTCCATATATAAGTCTCTATATGTGTATCTATGAACCTCTTCTGGAATAAGAATTCTCTTTTTTCCTTCAGACTGGGGTATAATCTTGGGAAAAACCCCTCTCACTTCAGCCCAGGACAACTGGCATGCTGCTGTTCCAAAATATCCTCATTGCAGCCAAGCTGTCAGAGGTAAATCTGTTCTGCAGCAGGGGCAGCAGTGGCACAGCCACACCACGATTTCCATCACCTCGCCTAAGATACTGCTGCAGTCAGTAGTGTAAACCAGAGCAGCTTTTAATCTCCTCTTCTGTCTTCGTTTTGAGCTGCATTCACTTGTGCCTCCACTTGAGTGGCTTGCTTGAACCCTGGTTTGTGCTCAGACAGGAAACATCAGCTGCTGGATTGCAACCTGAGTCACTGATCGAGACGAGGGCTTGGAGGAAGGGTCCTTAACCCTCCTGGTCAAGTGGGCTCACCAGACACTTGATGTGTCAGTAGGCTGAGGAGAGAGGAGGCGGGATTGTGGCTACTTTTGCATACTGCCGATTCCTTAAAAGCTGATTCCATGATTCTAAGCTGGCAGGGGGAGCCCAGCTCCGAGCAGTTTGAGTCTTGCGGCTGTTTTTCAGAGCAGTCACGGTTTGAGCCCAGCTTGGTGAGGAAGCAGAGAGCTTTCTGTAGGGCCACACTTGCTCAGTGGGAGGTGGACGTGCAGGAGGAGGGCATGCAGGTCTTGGGCAGCTCTGCACGCAGAGAAGGGTTGCACCTCTCTGTTGCAGCTTGCGTCAGCTTGCAATTACCTCGCATGTGAAATTTGACTCATCAGGACTGCCTAGCTTGAGATCTGCTATGGCAGGATACTGCTTCTTTTCCTCATCCTCTTTGCAGAAACTGCTCGGGAAGCTCTGGGGCTGGAGCTCCTGTGGTGCAAGGACAGGCAATTTTCCCTGTTTTCTATGAAGCTGGGCATTTTCTTTGTCTGATGCCTGGGTGCTGGGGCTTGCTGATGGACAGAGCGCAGTGCTGGGCCACTGTGTCTCCCATTGATGTGGTGGGTGGGGGAAGAGTCGCGTGGGAAGTGCCTGGTATTTTTGTGCTGCAGGTGGTGCTTTCTTCTGTGCGGCCTTTGCTGCCTGTTTGCTTCCTGGCTTGTTCTTTTGTGTACACCAAATCTTCATGAAAGGGTGCAGAGCTCTCCAATAGAGCAGGCTAAAGGAACATAAACACGTACACAGCAGCTGAAAGAAGCATGGACATGTTCTGGGGTGAACTAAGGCCTGAAGCCACCTGGGTTTTGCTCCCTGGGTTGCACTGCCCTGCTGGGGTAAGAGGCATCTCTGGAGAGAGGAGAAGACCTGCCCAGCCACACCGCCCATGGAGAGACCACCATTTCCCTCCCCTTCTGTACCCTCCATCCACAGCAGCAGGCTGCTGCACCTCGCTCCCCAAATCTGGTCTGACTCTAACTGTGGGCTCTGAAACCTACAGACCTTGTCCAAATCCAGCACTGGAGCTTTCTCCATTGCTTTTACCATTGTTTCAGTGAGAGCTACAGCCAAATGATTATCTAGGTGACATCACCCCACATATGCTGCTCATTGAGAGCGTTGCTAGCCAGAATGTGATATAGATTGATTTAGATGTAGTTTGGGTAAATACAAGTCATCAGGCTCAATACAGGAGAGACTAGATGAAGTTTTATGGCCTGATTTGTGCTGGAGGTTGGACCAGGTGATCTAATGGTTCCCTCTGGCTTTAAAATCTACACATGCAGCAAAAAAAATGCTTGCAGTAATCTTGACAGTTTTCTTTCAGTTGTGCTGGCACCATGGGTGTTTGCGTTACAGAGATTTGGGAGGCTCTACCCTGAAGGACATGTGTATCTCTAGAAACTGAATTTTGGACTCTGATGGCTTCAGCAGTTTACAGAATTTGATTTTCCTTTCCTTTCTGTTTGTTGATGTGAATACCTGCAGCAGCCATGCTGAGCTCATCCTAGTCTGAGGCTAGGCACAGCCTCATGCTACTCCTCTATGTGGCCCTAGCTGAGCTAATAGATTTTATTTATTTATTTATTTTTCACTGACTTGCAGCAATGAAAACTGGAAAGGAAAAAAAAGTCCTCAAAACTGTAAGATATATCTGAATAATATGTAAATTTGGGGAAATGGTGATCTGTTCATGGAAGAGCCATGAGCAGAAAAACAAGCTAAATTAGTCAGATGATTTATTCGTTGTGAATGATTCACTCCATTATTAGCTGCTTCCTCCACAGGCCATAGAAGCTAATGTATAAACTGATACAGGAAGGGTGGGATCGATAGAGAGAAGCCTCTCCCTCCTCTCCAAGGAAAATAGGTCACCTGTCCCTGCTATGCTGCTCTCTGGGCGCAAGGCACATCTCAATAGACTAAGCATTCATTTTCAGCTAATGAAGTTTGTGTTTTTCAGGGCAAAATTTGCACTAAGAGTGTTTCCTTCCTTTTGATCGACTCTCAAACCCGTGCTCGGTTTGCCCTGCTCCCTTCCCCCATCCTGACAGCTCTCATTGTTCCCAGATGATGGCTGTTTGCCGGCCTATGCAAAAAAAAAAAAAAAAAAAAAAAAATTTGTGGTCTAAATTCAGTGTCCCAAAGCCAGCTGGTGCTGCAGAGGAAGGAAACCTCCCCGTGGCCTCAGAAGATGCTCAGCACAGGTTGGGCTGCGTACAGACCAGGATGGAGGTGACACTCTAACCAGACTGGAGGTGGCACCACAGACCAGGTGGAGTTGGCTCCTCTGACTGAGATGGAAGTGTCACCACTGACCAGGATGGAGATGGCACCACTGACCAAGAGGGAGGTTGCCTCTCTGACCAGGATGGAGACGGTCCCTCCAGGTCAAGGGGTTGGACTGGGCGGCCAGGGCACAAGGATGCTCTGCAGGCACCTCGGGTCTCCCTCCATGGCTGCAGTGGCTTGCACCCCACTTCCCACAAAACCCATCATGGAATCCTGCCCTTGCCCTGCCTGCATGGGAGGGCACCTATTTGCAGAAAGCTGCCATGCTGGGAAACATCTCCGAGGCCCCTGTTAGCCCCTAACAAGCAATGATATATTCTGTGGCAACGTCCCTGCTGAATTTCTCGCACACAGCGCAACCCACTGTTTACCATGTGACTATTTATAAACTGCTGCTGAAGCTTCATAAATAGTTTTTTCCTTGTCGCGCAAATCCGAGCTGAACAGCTGGAAGCTGTATTCCAAGTACAGACCGAGCCGGGGCTGCACAGAAATTGCGCACAAAGCTCCTGCGGATGGTATTTATTAGGGAGCTGGTGGAGGAGAGCTGCCAGCTCGGGATGCTGAACGCATTGAAAACTTGGGAGTGTGGGGTTTATTTGCTGGTCCATGTTTAATTAATTACAGAGCACAAACAATTATGGAAAGAGGCTGCTGGATGGACTACCTGACTCACAGGGCAGTCAATGGCCTAATGGAGATGTTTGCTTCTGTGCCGCGGGCCTGAGCCCGTGCCAGGGGCATGGTGCCTTTCCCCTGCAATGACTCTTCTGTGTCCCACATGAGGTCAGGCACCTGCACGGTGTTCTCCATCCAGCCTTTAGCTGGAAAAATAAAAGCAAAGCTGAAAGCCATCAGCACATTAGGCAGCAGCCATTTTAGGTAGGGAGCTGAGGGAGCTGGGGTTGTGGAGGGCACACTGATAGCAGCAGTTCCTCTGTGTGCCCAAGGGGAGTTGTGTGATGTTGTTAGCTCCCACTAGATTTGTTTGTGAGTAAACAATGTCCGCCTTTATTCTTCTGCTAAAAAAATATAAATAAACGAAAACTAAACATGTTAGTGTATATTTATACTGCTGTTAAGTGGTCAGGAATAAAGAGCTATTTTCTGCAGATTTAACAAAACAAAAAGAGAATTTCAGGTATCCTCTTTTTAAAAAAGAGAGTAGGAATGAAAAAGGAAGGCAACATTGCAATCATTTCGTAGATGACCATAGCTTTACAGGAAGCTCTGCCAAGTGCTGTCCTGGTATATACAACGTACGGTTTCTACAGGCTCTGGAGAGAGCAGAAGACTTCACTCTACATGAAAGAAGAGATGATGTCAGGTCAATACTTTGATTATAAAGTCAGATCTTCACTGCTGGTGTCCTAGAGTAAATACATAACTTCATGTGATGGCCACACTTTAGCTAATAGAGGATATTTGTCATTATTAAATCATGGTTCAGATTAAGTCTGGTTCAAGAGACCCATGGCAGAGATATTAGAAGCTGCTGATGAATTTCTGGAGAAAGGGATCATCTATTACAAGGATCTTGAATCATGCTTATCTTGAATGAGATCCAGATACCCAAACCAGTAGCCTACCATCCGTCTTTTGGGAAAATTTAAATCCAGAGATATGCATGAGTTTTGTGGCCAGCATCACATTTACGCTTAAAAGATTTCTGCATATCCCTCCCAAATCTACTCCAAAAACCCATCTATTAAAGCATAATTACTTCCCTCAACTTTGGTTAAAACTGTAAAGAAGCAAAGAAACCCAAAGTATAACCCATTATGCACATCAGGATTTTGTTTTCTTCGGTTTAACCAAGTTCTTACTATGTAAAGCAGATGGTAGTCACCAGGTGGATGGAGCCAAAATGTGCCACACGGGCAGATCAACACAACTCTTAAAGACCCCAAACCCCTACTTGCTACCATGCAGTGACCTCGTCTGAGTACACACATTAGAAAGGAAGCTCTTCAGTCTGTGGAGAAGAGGAAGAAGCAGAAAAATGGTTAAAACACATGATTTCTTCCTCTCCTCTTCTTTGCCTTCCTTTTTAAAAACCTTAATGCTGGAATAAGTCACATGGGCAGAATAGGAATATACAGTTATAATACATGACAATGCAGCAAAATCCTGGACTATGTCAATTATTGTGGGGCCATATATTTTCGTTTTATTCCATTGGGAAAATATATCATTCAAGTAACAAATCATTTGGACAATGCAGCTACATGGAAAATATCCATTGCACGAAGACACTCCTTTGCAATGAAGTGCGCCCAGAGTGATATGGAAAGCAGTGTGAAACTGAGACAAAATTTCCTGGTTTAATTGCTGATACAGGGCTGCCAAATGATTGTCTCTCTAGAATATACTTGTTGGCATAAATCGCCCTCAGAAATCACTTCTTACATTTAAAGTTACAAGGGACACAGTTGACTCTTTTCTTGTAACAGTACTCTGAAGCAGTGGAAAAATCCATCACACCAGCCAAAATGAGAGGGGCAGCAGAAAGCTCAGCACTTGGGAGGAGGGGTGCATGGGAAAGGATGGGGCCAGGCTTAAAAAATTATTTTGTTCCATACTAGGGGAACTCCACAGTAACATGTGCAAGGCAGCCTTGAATACATCAGAGTGAACTTTTTTTTGAGAATAGGAAATTAGCCAAAAAATGCACCTTGATTATCTTGCAATGACTTCAGAATTAATTGGATTATTTTGAGTGGTCTGGCTGGAGTTTTTTAAGGGAGTTGGGAGAGAAAAAGGAAAGAGAATTAAATAAGGAAACGAGAGATGGCTTTTCAAGTCATATTTCTTTACTTAGTAGCCCAAATGTAGAGCTAGAGAATTCCTTCCTCTTCCTGGGCGATCAGAGACCTTGGTGTTTTGTTCCTGGGGGAAATCCTGAGCCAGAAAACTGGGAGAGGGGTGCTCTTGCCCACCTTTTCCAATTACCTGTTTTGCACAAGTGATTAAACATCTCTGGATGGAGGCAGCTGAACCTATGAAAGTCTCGTCACTGTGGATAAGTTGCTCCAAGACAGGGCTTTCATCTTATTGACAAGACTTGTTTTGAATGAGATGCTGAGCCAATGTTTAGCAACGGGTGGAAAAAATCCTGAAATACTGGGACATCAAGCTTTTCTTCCTCAGCTGACACAGCCAAGAGAGTATCAACTAATTCCCATAATTCCTTTAACAATTTTGGCCTTCCATCTCCACTTACCTTCATATCTTTTCATTAAAAAAAAGTAGTCAATGTAATAACTTTTGTATGTTGAGAGATTTGTGTGAATTGTGAATTACTGAGTTTAATGTAGGACAATCATCTAAGTCTGGCCATACTTTCAGTATGTGGTATCCAGCTCTGTATGCAAGATTTCAGTTATTTTGCTCTTTCAGTATCTACCTCTCTTATTTTGTTTTGTTTTGTTTCTGCAATAAATTATTAAAAATTGAGATTGAAATTAATCTATTTTGCAGGCAATAAATTAAACAGAGATGACTCTGGAGAAAATGTGCATTATTTTAACCACAAAGTAAATCCCAGTGAAGATGACATGTTTTCATGTTCAGGCATGTAAACCAGTCAGTGTGTCTAAAAATACACCCCATCTTTTAATTATATCTAGGCTTTGAGTAGTCATTTCTTTAATGGCAGTCAAAATATTTCCACACACAGAAAGAAAAGCTCCCATGCTTTAAAAATATTTTTCTGTGAAAATTAGATGACCACACAGCCTGCACCCTTGGATAACTGATGCAAAAGCAGCGACAGGGCAGGGGCTGGCTCCGGGAAGAGCAGGCTGCGGCAAGGGTCAGAGCTGGGCAGCAATTTGCAAAGGGAAGACTCGGAGGTAAAGTTTCCCTCGTCTCCTTTGCATATTCATGTGGTAGACCTGGCTGTTGAATCACAGTTTTTCTTTGCTTTCTTAACAGATTTCTCTGGGAAAATGTGGTAGTAGTTTATACAGCATATATCCGAACTGTTCTCTAGTAATAAATTAAAAATTCCTCTAAAAGACCCATATTTTGTCAATTCCAAGAAAAGGCTCAAAGGTAAATGTTGATTTTAATATGGTTGTGGTGATTCTGCAATTTTTGCTGGTAGAATACCAACATATCTTTCAATGAATACTTATGAGCTATTGATTAAAAGAAAGTAGTTGCAGAGCTTGTGGTGCAAGATATGACTTGCGTTTCGGAAGCTGTATAGACATCTTTATATTAAATGTATTCACCCGATCTCAAAAGATCATGCTGGAACTGTAAATTGTAACCCTCTAGCAAAAGTTTAATGTTTATTTAGAGGGGGCATCTTTCTATTAGACTGTTTGAACAGATCTCCTTAGACAATGATCATAACCTCGTTCTCTCTTCCTTCACACATAGGTTATGATATCTATACTCTTCCTACTGCACGTGACTGCTTTTATGAGCTCTCTCAGGCTCTCGTCTGATTTTGTGCTTGAAGCCAATAGGGATACCTTGAAGCCCTGAACAAAATGACAGCCTCCAAGTTTGATCACTACTTGCAGTGGTCAAACGTTACAGCCTGGTCAGGGATACATGAGAGCTGTGATGCTTGGGGGCTGCAGCTCAACCGTGTGGAGGGGGGAGCTGGAAGGTGCCCACCACTCACACATGGTGGTCGGGGATGGGGCAGGGGGTTTGTGGGATCTTCCTTTATCGGGATCGGATGACCACAGAGCTGTGCGAGGGGCTGGGGTCATGCTGCGGGGCTACACCACCCCGCGATGCTCCGCTCCCAGCCTCTTGCCCTGCGTGAAGCACGCAAACAGTCCCATAGAGAGGAGCTTGCATTGCAGTTGCTCGGGCAGCCCACGTGCTGCTGAAGTGACTTACACTCGGTACAAAGCTGCATAAAAAGATGTATTTTTTTCTGTGCAGAAACATAAATTCATGCTGGTTTTTCACGCACAATTTAGAATCTTTGCTTTTGAAAATGTGGCTTGTGGCTCACTAATGTAAACATATGTGTTTTTTCACTCTGGGTCTAAAAGCAGACATTTTCCAAAATATCACTGGGCAGAAAAACTTCATGTCAAATTTGCATGTCAGATTTTTTTTTCTTTTAAACAACAGTGTCCTTTAATTCTGTAATTGCATATAATTTATACAGATTATGGAAAAGAGGCTGAAATCTGCATCTAAGCTGTGTATAATATCAAAGATGAGCCCACCAAAATAATTCAGTGAAAAGTTCAGATATTAAGTTGGTCACCAAACAGTTCTTCCAGTCTATGTAAAACAGCTGGTATACAATGTATGACCAAGAAAAAAAAATCTCCAGCATCCCAATATATAAATTTTCATACTTCAGACATTAAAAATTGATAATGCCACCATTTAAAAATATTTACAAACATATAAGCAGGTATCTACAGAAAACATATTTGGACAAGAAATGTCTCAGCAAAGAGGTAAAAAAGATCTCAGTCTGTACATCTTTGTGCATATGGAAAAGGCACGTAGGAGCCAGTTCCCAAGCCCAGCAATTCCCTCTCACTCGCTGTGCGTTTGGCGAACCTGCAAGGGCAGCAATAACAATCCTGTACTACAGAGATTTCAAATCCTCTTCTATCTAGGTTCTCGCGCTGTGCTCTCATCACTGGGGTTTTGCACCTAAGAAGGGCTAATAGGTACTAATTATGATTATAGCAGCAGCTATTTTTGCTATACTTAGTATGGTCCCATATGCTTAGGATTCTAGAAGACAAAAGGGACAAATTGAATGATTTTGGATGTGAAATTCATTTGCAGTGCTTTAATTCCTTAATCTAAGACTAAAGGGTGTATTGGATATGCTGGCCTAAGAGTGAATATGCACTGAGCCTCCTGGGGATTTTGTTTTATGTGAACTGGCCCCCAAATCTCAGAAAACAGCAGAAACAAGATTTTTTATCCCCCTCCCCTTTTTTTTTTTAAATTTTAATTTTTACTGTGGAGATAAATATAATTTTGCAATCTATTCTGTATGCACAGGGAAATGAAGGGCAGGCATGACGTTATTGCACATTTGAAAACTGCACACAGTAGTGGAGAATCAAATTCTCTGCTGAAATAATTCCATTGATAGCAGGGGACTCAGGCCGGGAGGGAATCTGATCCTTAACAAACTTGTTCAAAGCCTGCTGAAGTTTCATGCTGGAACATATTCACAAACATTTAGCACACCTTACCAGTGAAAAACTCATTAATTTGATTAAAATGCTTATATGCTGTATTTTTAGTAAATATTTTTTTCATATATCCTATAAAGAATTTAGTATAAAATTCTTGAAATTTCTTTGGCAATTGTCTAAAGGCATATAAATAAGAATGCAATACTGCTTTAAGCATGAAAATAAATGAATTAAAAAAATCTAGGATTAACGTGACTAATTCTAAATGAAAGCATACTTTAAAAATATTTGCCAGGATAAAACTAAGCTAAGGTTTCATCCTTTTGTACAGTTTTAATTTTTTTTTTCCTCTCTCTCTCTCTTTTTTTGCTGCAGGCTCAAGCATAATCTTAGACTACCAATAAATGAAAAATATGCGTTGAGGGAATCAATATACTGATTGTACGATTTTTTTTTGAACAAGGTTCATTTTGTGGTGGCTGATTAATTTGTGTTTTACCTAACATAAAATTGTCTTCAGATTTAATTCAGAAGTAAATTGTTCTTCAAGACTTTTGATTTGTCTTTAAATAATTAACAGAGAAAAAGGAACTTTGAAACAGTTCAATTAATTTAACAACAATAGCTTTTTGAGGTATAAACACAACTGCTTACTCCATTCAAGCAATAAAATTAGCAATAAATGTACACTGCAGAATAGATTTTAGTACCTATCTCAACAGACGGACGTGCCAGCCTCACTGCAGAAGGAAAACGCTTACACTTTCAAAGACTAACTAAATCCCAAGAATATTCAGGTTTCCTCAAAAGCCTGTGTTACTGAGCAATAATTTAAATTGAAAGTAGCTATTAAAAATAGCAAATGGAATGTGGAAAATACTCCACTTAGGCATGAAGGGAACAGAATTTAAGGTTTTCTTTCCTGAAACAGGTTTTGTTTATTTACCCTCCCTTCTCGCCCTCATGTTCCTATGGAATATACGCATCATAGCTACCTAAAAGTTTGACAGTAAGAGCACAAATGTCAACCAAAGGGCATTATTCAGCATGAAACATCTGCAGTAAGTTGTGAAATCATGGTAATAGTATAAGGAATAAGCTGAGCAAAAATTCCTGTGTCTAATATTGTTACACAATTTTATGTGATAAATAGCCAGAACAAATGCTCATCAGAATTACATTTTTTGTTCTATCTTATTCTGCAAAACTAATTTGTGAATGACCTTAAAGATGGATGATTTGTTAATTTGCAGATGCCTTTCTGCTTTCCTCTCTGTCTCTGCCTGTTTCAGGAGATTGCACATTTACAAACTCTATGTGCATGTATAAAATATCTCTCTCTTAGGCATTTCTCAATCACTCATCATACCATGTTTAAGCGCTAAATAAATGTATTAGGCACACACATGCCCACCCACAAATGCAAGATACATATACATATCTACTAGCTAGACATTCAATTAAATATGTATTGTAAAAGGCAAAAGTGATTTCAAAGATTTGAAGACAACCGTGATGACAGTGTATATTACTGTTAAATTCACCAAGGCACATCTGCAAAACAGACTAGGGACTTATCTGTAAATCTTTTCTGGGAAGCTGAAGGTAAACATTATTTGTTTGCCAGAACAGTGTGGAAAATATTTATGATTTTTAGAAACAGTAAGTGAAACATTTGCTAAGGGAGTATTACATTTGCTTTTTAAATGAACTCATCTCCAGAAATCAGTTTTTAGTTAAATGGACTATGCCGCTGAACATTTCAGACTGTCATTTTGGGTGTGAACATTGGCACTACAGAGGATACCTTTTAAGCACAATGCTTTTATGAACTCATTTTTTTTTCTCTGAGGATTAAAAAAATAATTTTTATGCACAGCATCAGTGGCCCTGTTTAATAATTTCCTCACTGCCACAGCTCACCTTTAGAAATGATGTAGAGTTTAACCACATGTGGTTAAAGTTTTAGCCCTTGGGGTTTTATTATAGCAATATTCCTTTCCAGTGCACTGTCCACCGTAACAAGTCTTAACCTTTCCTTGCTAGACAGACAAGCAGAGAAGTACGGAACTGAAGCAAGCTATGTTTAGCAGAATTTTACATACCATAATCTCTTTACCATGGTCAGACAAGGCTGGAATTTTCGAGATGATCTCTTATGGCACGGATCCATTCCAGGACAGAGCTGATTTACAGCTTAGCACCATTCTCCACTCTTCACTGAGAGTAAGTTAAATGACCCAAGAATAACATTAATATGTACTATAACTAGATAGAATGGTGGTCTAAAGGGTGGTCTGAGGCATTAGCTTTCACCCAAGGAAACTCAAGCTCATATATTGCCCAGAAATACTAATAAGGGTCAAGTATCATTACTATTTTAAGAGGGCGACAATGCAGTGAGTTATGGGGTATGAGAATGAAGCAGGGCTCTTCTGCCTTCTATCAGTTCTCCTGTCTCCCCACTGCAATGTTTCGAACAAATTTTGGATAAACACAGATTCATATTACATGCTGTTTCATGCCTAACCTGGATTAAAAATACCCAATGAGCATTTTTTTTTTGCTTGGTTGGGCCGATCTGATTAATCTCATCTGAGTCCTGTAACAAACTTTTTCTGTCCTTTCTGCCTTTCATCACAGCAGTGGCTTCAAAATAAAAAAAGTTGGGAGAAACTGAGGCCATAAGTTTAAAATCAAGTTAGCTGGGGCATGAAAACATTTCCACAGTAACAAGAATAATCTGACAAAACAATAAATAGAAAAGTAAGATGTTGAAATTATTTTAAGACAGATGCCTTTTTAAACTGTATTAAGAACACCTATCATGGAGCCTGATTCCAGCAGTTCCTCACACAGGAGGCATTTTATCTTCACAACATCTGGCACTGTCAAGGAGGTACAGTTGTAGACCTTACCAGATGCAGACACTCCATACATAAAAGTACACTAACAAATCATACCATTAACAGCAGCACAACACAAGTGTTTCTTATACATCCATGAAGAGAACTATTCCATGGCTATGGGAAAACTTAAAGAAAAAAAGCCACCAAAAAAGTACATTACCTCCCCACCCCCCAAAAAAACCCAACCACCTTCCAAAAAAACAAACCAATCAAACAAACAAAAAAAACCAAACCAACACCCCCTAACAGAATTTCCTTGCAATTCCATAAACATAAAAATAACTCTGAGAGCTTTATTTTCAGCTTTTTTTTTTTTTTTTTTTTTTAATAGATGACTGACAAGAAAGCTTCTTTCTTCAGGGTGAAAAACTCCTGGTCCCATAAATCTGTGTGGTTGACATATCTGGGTAAATTTGTATCCTTGCTCAAAGGGATCACTGGTTTTATTCTCTATGGATTTTTCACTCACTCTATTGTGGAAAGTGAGTTGAGGCAGAAAAAAAATTTGCTTGATATTTGAAGGAAGGTTTACATTATTTTATATCATCCACACTGTTATGTTGTCACTTGACTTCTTTTATGAACTGTTTAAAACATGATACTATACTACATAAACCTTGCCTATTTTTGAATATGCAGTTTGTTCCATATCCTGAAGGTCTTAGCCCAATACTCCTCTCACATCCCTCTCTGTTAGCTGGACCTAACTACATCCATCCCAACATAAAACATGATGATTTTGGAAGTTATGCATTATATTTATATAAAACACATGGTATGTTTCCTACCTTAATATTTTATCTTTTTTTTTTTTTTTTTTTTTTTTTTTTTTTAACCCAAGATTTCTCTGGTATTCTTTCCCTATTATAAATGAATGTCCCCTATGAATCAAGTAAGCCTTCCTTCAAGGTAAATCTGAACATCAGTGGCATTACTGTAATTGTCATAAACCAAGGTTTTTTTTTGTATATGTGTCACTTGATCCTTCTCCACTATATTTCTCCTACAATAATCGATGTGCTACAGGACATGCCAGCCCTATGTACAGCACTAACAAGAGAGGCAGAATTTCTATTTCTGATTCTTTTCTTCTCCTGTGAAGAACCCCCCCACCCTTTTATTAAATGGGTAAGTACAATAAATCGGTCTCAGCTAAATACTCTTTTAAGATCAAAGTGCTGCTCTATGGTTTGTATGATATTATCATAACAAAATACACAGATCAGCAGCAAGCCACAGGCTCGAGGAATTCTTTCGGTATATTCAATACCACTCTTCTCAAAGCTGGAGTCATAACATGTTGTCAAGAGCATATTTTCTGTTTCTATAACATGCTTTAAAATTTAATTTTCTACAAAACGTGTGGTGCTTCTTGGAACTGAAGCGATTGGAACTGCGTGTGCTCTGTTATGACAGCAGTGATGGTGGTGGTGCACACTTGGTGGAGGGATTAGATATGGGTCAAATGTTTAACCATCTGGATTTACCATGAACTAAACCTTATTTTTGATACCTCTGTTTAGACTAACTGGAAAGTGATTCCCCCTTCATTCTTTGAGAAGTTTCTGTTCTCCTCTCTGTGTGCTGATGTGAGTGTGGAGCTGCACTACTTCTACCACCCTGTGGCAATTTCATGCCATGACATACATGCGGTGGAGCCTGACTTCTGGCAGCGGTCTGGAGCATTTTACAAAGTTATTTGTCTTTCTGGCATTAATTCTAGGAGCAATTAATTTTTTTGCTGTTGTTTTGATGCAAATAATGTGTACATAGGTGCAGAGTGATGAGGTGAGAGCATAATTTCTGTAACAGAGATTAATACTGCTAAACTATTTTTGGATGTATATCTCAAACTATATTAAAATACCTCTTAAAAGCTGAAAGGAACAGACTGTGTTTTTGTACCTGAGCTGTAAATGTACTGTAGAGATAGAGGACCTTAAAGACAATAAGTAGGTAGTACATTAGACACATCTATCTGCTTTACTTAACATGTCAGGAGATGATGGATACATAAAGTTATCTTGATCAAAAAAGAAAGGCTAATACAATTAAAATTTTCTCACTGCATGCACATTTCACAAATTCTCTGAATTTTATATGTAGCAGATGGTGTTCAAACAAATCAAGAAGCTGAAGCTAAAAAAAACCACACCAATGGAGAAACTCATATATTTCTTCAAACGATAAGATGAACTGCAGATGTTTGTTGAAGAGTACTGCTGACGCAGACGACCTAAGAAGCAAAGGCTTAAAAAGAAGAGTCCATTTGTGTTTAGCACTGGCCAACCACACTAGCTGTCACTGCATGATTTATTAAGGTTGCTTGCTAGATTTTATGTTGACAGAGAAATTGTGATTAAAAAAAGTCCAACCGGTTACCTGTGTCAATGAGGAACATGGTGAAATAATAGCTGCAGCATACTTTGCACCCCACTTGCAGGTTTAGTTTTTCTGGACAGACAGAGATATTTAAGCAACATAACTCACTTCCATCAATCTTTCAAAGTTTTGACCAACATGCCTTCATGCTTCTTCATTTTATCCACATGGTTCTCGGTAGCGCCGCTAAAATACTGTGCTTATCTGACACCTGCAGTCAAATTAATCCCCAGTTAAGCCTGACAAAGTCACTGAAAGGAAAACAGTTGTCTGTTTAAGAACTTGTGAATCAGACGCAAAGCCAGCTGCTTGATAAGTGGTTAAAAACCATTACTGAACATTTAAAAATTAATTTCAAGATTATATTTGATAATGTTTACAAAATCTACAATAAACTCAGTGTTTTGCTGAGGGAAAGTCGCACCCTTATGTGTCAGCATTTCAGAAAATCACATATTCTTAGAACTTGTTGTAACTTGGCAGTAAATATTTACTCTAGACAGCAGCTTAGTATACAAGGTTACAGCCCAAAAGCAAATATTTCATACCAAGTTTCAAATGTATGGATTTTCCCATTTGTGAATGATTCAGGCAGCCTTTCCCCTCCCTTAGAACAGCTAACTCAATCTATAAACATAAATATACCATTTCAGAGGAGAAAGGATGCAAATTACACATCAGTGCAGTAGTCCTCAGGGAGTTTATTACTGGGTAATTGGACCAAACAAGGGCCAACTTCTGGCCTGATTTACAGTCTCAACATGTCTATTGACATCAATGGAGTAACATGAAGTCTAAGGCAAGGAAGAATTTGGCTTTAAGGGGTTGGAAAGAGTTTTAAATTATTCCAGCTTAGCCTCCCTGGGCTAACTTCTGCTCTGAAGGGGCATCATTATAAATGCAACTTACAGGCAGCTCAACTCGCTGGCTTCACATGGGTGTAACTCAGAGCAGGGTTTTGCCTCCTAAATGATGCTTACTCATCAATTCTGAATTTGGCTCCTATAAACGATTATAGCTCTCTGAAGATGTTGAGTAACATCACTGTGTGGTTTTCTTATGTAATTGCTTGGGCTGGTCACAAAGCAGAGCTCCAGGCTGGAGGACAAGATACACAGGGCACAAGTGGCTTCAGAAATAACCACCATTCAGGTTTGTTTACTGCAAGGAGCTCGAGACGGAAACCATCAGCTTAGGAAAGATGAAAGAAGTAACTAGTCTTTGTGTAGCATAGTTCTTAAAAATCCTGCCTGAGATCACTCAAGTTTCCATGTCGTTAGGAAGAGAACATAGGGGCAGGTTAACGCAGTAACCGAATTCTGCTTTGTGTCTTGGTGTACATGGTATTGCATGTGTTGCCATCAGACTAGTTTGCACATCTCAGAGCACATCTCAGATGTTATACAGAAATGGGAGGCCAAGACTGTAACTGCCAGAGTGCTATGGCTGTGGTTAATGCTGGGGATGGCACCTTGCTGCAGTGACAGGCGGCACCTGAGGGTCACTGAGTCCCTGTAGCAGCTGGCGAAAGACCATTCTGCAATGCCTGCATGGGACTTTTGCTCTGTCAGTGAACATCCACTCAGATACAACTCAAACCGGAGGTGACCCAGAGTGGATATTTCATTGACCATGGCAAGTTCCTTGGAAATTTCTGTGCATGTATCCATGTCATTTTACTATATATGTATTTCAGATCACTGTTTTTGTATTCCCAGAATGGGTAACAGATGCTGAAGGACAACTCAGCTCAAGGTTGATATAAAGTAACGACGGGCATGAGATCTACCTTTCTTTAAATTAATGTGTTGGTTGATGCCTCTGAACTTACAGTGAGTTTTTTTTTTTTTTTTTCTCATTTATTCATTTGCCTTAATTGCCAATGGTATTTCTCCAGGTTTCTTCCAGTAGCTACTCCCAGCTACTGTTTGGTTCTGTGATTTTCACCAAATTTATTGTGGAAGCACTGACAGTTGAATCTGAGTCATATTCTACCAGGCACAGGGGTTATGAAGGCACCTAATGACTCAGTCTTTTGCAGTTCTTAAGCAGTGTGCCATCAGAAATTAAAGATGTTTACAGCACAGTTATCGTTATTGCTAAACACAGGAAATATTTGCAAGCATGTCTTAAAAACCCAAGGAGGATGCCTGGCTGCCCATAGATGGGCTGTTTCTGTCAGTCAGCAGCAGTTATGCAAAAGACCATGTCTGTATTTAGCTTCTGCAGATGATCAGTGGCAGCAGTGGGAAACATTGTGTGGTGGACTGGCTGGAGAGGGGCTTTAAATTGACTCTGTTGTGTGATGGGACCACCAGGCCCGCTTTTTGATAATTTTCATATCTAGTTAAAAGCCAAAATGCATTCCAAAATGCTTCATACCAGAGGACCAGAATATTTGCTGTGCGTGCTTATGCCTTTGCCTGCCTGGAAACCTTCCTTTCCTGTAACGTGTCTGTCCCTGAGACTCTTTGTGCCTGGCCCTGCTCTTTTTCAGGACAAAAGATTTCTTTTTGCTTTCTGTTTGCACAGGACCTAAGAAAACGGGATACTGTTCCAATTTGAAGAATAGCCCTCATTCCAAGGATATGGAAGACATTATTGCTAGGGGATACAGTAACACTGGAGAGGTATCAAACCTCACCTTCTGGGAATGCAAAATATACAAAAGAAATGACTTAGGAACAGCCACCACTTCAAGTACCCTGTGTCCTCTATTGCCTTTTTGCTGGGGAATGTGATGCCAAGTTGCTTTTTGCCTGAGACTGTGTGAGCAATTGTCTTCCATCTATTTCTGTGGGACATGTACATAGCACAGTTTGACTTACAAACCCTTATCAACTTTGGCAATGCTATTTCTTTGATAACTCACTATATCAGGTACCTTGCTTATATTTTGTATGCCATTAAAACTTTTATCATGAAAAGCCATAAATATAAATAAAATATTATGCTATCTAAGCAAGCTGTACACATTTAGTCCCTGAAAGTGTTCACATAATAAACAACACTGTAAAACTATTGTTGGTAATGCCTGTTTTATTTCTGCTCCTGATAAATGCCCTATTGAAATAAACTAGCTCTCCTAGCATCAATGATCATTTGATTAAAGAAAACTTTCTAGTTAACATTTTGTAACAATGTAATAAGTAACTTTCAATTAAATTTCTCTATATATGGAGAATATGTGTAATGAATAAATCAGTAAAGACTACATAATGGAAGCATATTAGCAGAGTGAATATATTCTTGTAACTCAGATTTCTACACCACTTTAGTATTATCTTCTATCAGAAGAGAATGTACAATTACCAATTTTATCTTATCTTAGACTTATTATTAAAGAGTAGTAAAGGAAACTTCATTCCAGCATCTATAATGTGATTTTTGATTAATAGTGGGATTTTTATGTGACAAGAATATTTCTCCTAGGCAAAGTATGCACATGTATCTTTGCCTGAACTGACTTGTTTCTGGCAGGCTTTTCACTGACAGAAGTTTTGCTTCTCCATAAACATATGTATTTGTCTGCATATATAGCAGATTTTAGTGTACAGGATCTAAAACATTCTGAGCAGTATCTGTGTTAGATGAAAGGACTTAAACCTCAGCTTCATATTTTAATCTATTTAACAAGACTTACTAAACAATAACCACCTTCCACTTTATCTTATAAAATGTCAAAGTTGCAAAGAGAAATATTACAAATCTGAACAAAATTAATCATCACCTGAAGTATTCTAAGCGTGTTTCACATTTATCCATACATGCACCAGATACTCCTAGTGGGAGCTCTGTGCATATGATGGTGGCTGCAATGTCCAAGAGATTATTTAAAATACGTTTTCAACCTTTAAAATGTTTCTTAAATTCATTTGTAAAATATGGAAAAGGATATCCTTTCAAGTTTTGCTGTTCTTCAGCTGAAGTACATGATATTTTTAATGAGACGAAGTTTGAGTGTATTAAATTAGAGCTAAATCAAGCTCTCACTAGCATCAGATGAAAGAACTGGTTCAGATTTTCAGTTTGTTGAACCATATGAAATTAGTATTTTCATGCCTAGCCACAGTCAATATTCGCCTGTATGCAAAGGGCAGCAAGAAGTCCGAGCCTATGCAGGCAGGATGTGTAAGGCATGTAAGTGCACATGGGTTAATACATTAGCTGATATAACTATATAGCCATGCACAAATGCATTAGGAAAATAAAAAGTAAACCAACCTAACTTAAAGGCAAAACCTGGCAGTCTGTAAACAGTGCATGCAGCCAAGCCAGTCTGCAGGCTTGGGTTGTCTCTTTGGTGGTGCTTTCCAGCACTGTGCTTCCCTCTGCCGTGGGAAGGAAACAACTCCAGGTGAGGCAGTGATGGAGATTTTTGACCAGTGAAATGTGCTCTGCATTTTACTTCTCTTTGCAACGAAGGATATTGTTGGCTTCTGACCTGGGCACATACTGTACTCTTCACCTTTGGATAGAAAAGGGCTAAGTAAGTCAGCAGGTCCACTCTGCTGTTTTGGCTTTCTAAGGCTAATAAGAAACAAACCTCCTACAGATTCATTCCAATATGTGACTTGATGCCCTAGCAATTTTGCCTCTACCATCCTTTTTTTTTTTTTCTTGAGAGATTTTTTCCATTCCTGGCTTGAACTGCTATTAAAGCACTCAATTTTATTCTTAGCCAAAGTTAAGGGAGTTGCTCTGCATTTCAATAAAAGAACCAGATTAACTGAATTTGGCCTGGCTTCCCCTCCAAAGCCTCCATTTTCTTTTTTATCATTTTAGCTTTTTTTTTTTTTTTTTTTGTCTTAGTATGCATGAAGAATCATTTCTCCTATTCTTTTTATTTCTTCTGATATGTCTCTTGGCAACACCAGATTTATTTTTTTCTAGATTCTCCTTAATTCCAGATAGCATACAGGTTACTTTGACTTCACTTTCAATGTATTTTGCCTCCACATATGTATCTGCCTTCATATTATAAATACATGTTTATATATTTATATACATGTATTCATATACCTATTTATGTAGTTATACATAAATATGTTTCGGCATTTGGATGATAAGTCCAGACTGGCTCATTTCTAAGCAACATTCCAATAAACTGGCACTGGTTGTCATATTCTTCTTTGCTATACACCTTTTCAGTCTCTGTTGCCAATATCAGGTTCACTGGTCACTGAAAATGAATAAGGTCCTGATGTAGGATGCTGCTGTTTATGCTGCAGTGAATATGAGTTTTGATTCAAATTTTTCAAAGGTCAGTGGATATTCTTCCACTGAAAATAAGCATTTGTGTCAGACAAGACATACATGCGATGCGTGGAACTCTTTCATTTGATCAAAACAAGGGTGATTTTACTCATCACTCGATATAAATAGGTTTGTTTTGGAGTGAAGCTTCTATACTGTTTTAGTGGCCTGAGATTTGTTTCCATCCATGAAAATAAAGACAGATAACCACAGCTATGTTCACACTCTTTTCACTCCATAAAACCCTGGAAGACTCAAATATGCTAGGTTCGTGCTACCAAATGGCTGTTTCTGCCAAACTGTATGGAAGCAATATTGTTTCAGGTTGTACCAAAACTGGCTAAGCAAACACAGCCAGCAGTTTTTGGACATTCATGTTATTGCATACAAAACAGGCTGTGTTTCGCTAGCTCTCCTGCTGCACTCTCTGCAGAATCTTCAAATACGCATAGCATATGAAACACCTTTCTAAGGACTCTTCCAGCCTGAAGATCTGCTGTTGCCACATGAAAGTCCACTGCAGACTAGCTCGGATGGTGCACAGGCTGCCACCGGGACCGTGCCTCCTAGAGCAACCACAGCACTTATGAACTCTGAAAAGTGCAGTTGCCATTCAGGTTTCCAGCAACACAGTGAACGCAGTGCAGATCCTCCTGCAGCTCTTTTAAAAATGGAAGAAAAATGGGTTCCTCAATTAACCCCACATTCATATAAGAAAGACGATGGCATAATTTTAAATGCCATTATCTCGCATGAAATAAATGGTTGTACAGAATCATTTCCAGCTTCCCCTCCACTAATCTCTAAACAAATACAAACAAAAACCAGTAGCAGGTTGGAGCCACTGTAATTTATTCTTTTGCTTCCACTGAAAGATTTTAGAGTCCTCCATTTACTTGTAAATTTTGTTTTAAAACCTCTTGAGATCTGGCATCTTGTTTTCAAGAGTGTCTACAGGGAAACCAAGGCTAATGACAGCTACAAAAACAAAAAGGGTAAAATGAAATGGAAGATGACATCTTCAGTTATTCTATAGGTGTCTGCAAACAGATTTAATGAGGTACACTCATTTTCTCTTTAAAACCTCATGAAGGGTTTTCCATCACATAGTTCCTGCTCCTGTATCCTTCTTGTTTCCCCCCCATTCTCCTCTACCTCCCTTGGTGCATTTTGCCTCTTGGTCTGTACCTCTGCCCCATCCCAGGTGGGTGTCTCTGCCCTGCTGGCAATCCAAGTGGATGCACAGTGATGCTGAGCAATACCCAGGTGAGATAAGTAGCCCCTAAGCTGGCTGCATGAATTGCACAGTGGGCAGGCACAGAAGGGCTCTTCTTGTCTAATGATTCCGCTGAAAAAGGCGAGCAATGATTATGATCTTTTAATTAATGTTGCATTTAGGATAATGTCAACAAAGGTAGTTTGCACTAGGGTTTACAAAACAGTCTTAAAAAAACAACAACTGCATTAATGACAGAATTGCAGAGTTGTAGCTTGAGAGGAAGGGTTGTCTAGTGGAGTCCTATTGTTCAAACTCCTGCGGAGTGGTTTGCAAGTAGAAAGAAAGGGATTTAGACACAAATAACAAATGCTACTGAGTTTCACGACTTGGCTGGTAGCTCAGGAACCAGAGTCCATTTGGTCACCTGCAATTTCACAGAAAGTTTCTACCAAATGGATCACCTTCAAGCAAATGAGAACCAAAGACCCCTTGCATCTTTGCAATATTTTGTCATGCTGCCCTTAGCTTTGTTAATATTCATTTTTTCAACAAATTATGAAATAGATACAAATTGCTGCAGTTCCTTATGCTCCAATTTGAGGCATCATTACAGTGAATCGATGAATCTGGTTATGATGGGCTTGGTCCAACCAGCTTACACAGAGCCATTATGCTGAATTAAAAGTTGAAAGAGCTCCCATTACGTTGAGTAAAATACAAATTCTGGGAACAATCCTCACCTTAATGAGGGTGCTAATATGTAAAGTCTCTGTTTTGGAAGTGAGATTTACACTTTTCTTCCTTCTCTTCCTTTCCATCCTTATCCCAACACGACCTACATTCCACCAGGACTTTTTGTTTGTGCTTTCTTTAATGCTAAGCATGGTGCTCACAGACATAGCTCAGCAACGTTACAAAAGCGTGAAAATCTTTGCAGGATTTGAGATTTTCGCCACTTCCTGGGCAAAAATGTTGTCCAGCTCAATTAAATAAAAGCTGAAGTGGTCTGCAGTCTTGCAGTTCAGACCTGTATCTTTCCCCTGCATGCACAGTACCTTGTATACCTGTAGGACGACAGAAAAAGCCTACAATAGCAAATAGCCACAACATGGGATTTCAAACTAAAATAAAATACGAAGACAGATGTGAAAACAGACCACAAAGTCTGTGTACTATTACACTGGGTGTGATCCTCCTCTAACTTAGAACTGATGTAGATCAATTTACAGCTGATGTAGGACAGATATAGACCTGATGTGGTATAAATTCAATCCTTATTGGAATTGATGGAGTTAGACAGGTACAAAACTTGAGGCAAAGGAGTGGAGAATTAAGCTGATTATCTTAGAGTTATGAAAACACCATTTATTTGCAGAATTGACATACTTTGTGGTTTCTGTTGCTTGACTCTCCAAACATTCCCTTACACCGAAAATGTGCTTGAAAACTTTGAAGATTTATTGTGCATCCCTCAGTTTGGGTAGGTAATTAATTGTGATGACTGTTTATTTTGGAGCTGCTCTTGTATATTTTTGGAGGAAGAAGGAAGTTTGCTGCCAGGCAAGAGGGAATCTTTGTTTTGCTTCTTTATAATTTGTGTCTGCATCACCTGCTGATGCATGAAGTTATAGGAATAGCTGTTATTTCTTTTTCTATGTGCTAATGCATTGAGCATTTTCTAGCCCTGATTTTTTTTTTTGTTCTTTTTTCTTTTTTCCACTCCCAAGACTTTGGCATCTGTTGCTGTCAGATAATTTGTTGCATGGCCCACTTGACCCTTAGTTCATAGGTCATCAGAATCTATATGAAGGAGGTTATTCTCCACTATTGTTGGGCAAGGGATTTACATCCTAACTCCTATTAATGCTTGTAAATCTCTCATGCATCAATGATGAAAGGGGGCCTAAATTACAATCATATTTGCTTATGAATACTACCAGCATACTGGCACAGTCCAAGCAGGCGTGGAAGTGGAATATTTGAAGAATATGAAGTTTCATGAGAAGTCTAACAGGAATCTGACCCTGCAACCTTACAGGAGTGCAATTATTGAGATCCCTAACAATATATTATTAATTATTCTGGGAAAAACTAAACAGTTAGGAGAGGTAATGCTGCCATGTAGCAACTAATTCATACACTGCAGAAACAGTTGCCTGACCAGTATGTGCTAATGGAGGGAACTGCACTGAGTATTGGGCTTGCTGAAGTCAGGCAGACAGCTCCTGAGAGTAACTCACAGCTCAGGCAGTTAAGCGGTTCACAACGTAGCCTAGAAAAATGAGCAAGGTGAACTCAGGTCTGTTTACAAGTACTACAAACAGGCATGTTGCAGTCCACTTTCTAAGATTTGTTTTGTATAATAATCTTTTCCAGTCTTGGTTTCAAGCATGTGGAGTAAAATCGATATTTGTTTAGAAAATCAGGCCCAAACCTCCTTTCTGCTGGAGTTTTAGGGATGCCACTGGTAATTTGTATCCCTTTGAGGAAAGAGGACAAGGCAGTCTCAATGAACTTCTCCTCCAGAGTGGAGGAATCAGTGAGTGAGATGTGCCATAGTATCATAGAGGTGTTATTACCCAAATGATTCTGGGTGTGCAAACATCCATGATCATCCATGACACCTTCCTGTGGCCAAGTCCTCCTTGCTTCTTACTTGGCTTGTGGTATTTGTCAAAAATCTCCTCCAACTTCTAGTTTCAATGGAGAGATGATCTCAGTGCTATTTTCTGTGCCAGACTTACTATGAGCACTGTGCCAGCTGCCAGATCCCAAACCATCTTCCTGAAATGTGGTGTAGTACAGTCATTGTTTGGAAATAACTGAAGCAAACCAGCTTCTCCTTGAGTATAAGAGGGTACTGATACAACTATGCTTAAGACTATTGCAGTGTAAGTCTGGGCATATCCTACTCAAATATCTGCTAATAAATACAATTTTACCCTTCTAAATAAGTAAATTGACACGTTTTACTCTGATTTACATGAAACCAGATGTACCTGCATATTGAATGCATTAACTGCTGTTATTAGAGTTATTTCTTCAAGGGGAAACCAATTCTGTGATGAATCCTTTGTATACTGCCTCTATTCAGTTAAATTGCAACTCATCTTTACTCCTTAGAGTCTATTGAGGATGAAGTTAAAATTTGGATGACAAAAGTCACTCTAAATGCAGAAAAGTTCTTGGTATCCATAGAAAAAAAAAGGAACTCAATATGTAATGAGCCAAAATTCAACCTTAGGTCTAAATCTTTACTAATTCTGTAGATAATTGTAAACATTTGTCCTCCATTTTTTAAAGTGCCAGTCAAAGACAGTACAATCTATTAACCTGCAATTAAAAACAGATTATACATATATATTCAAGTCTTTCCATGATAAAAATTAAGATATCTAATGACTACACAAATCAGAAGAGAACACACAATTTTATCTCTAGCTTTATCTTGTCAGAATTATTTACTGCTTTTTTTCATCCTGGAAGAGCACACCTGCGCATACTCTACATTACCCTAGATGGAGTATAAAGGACGTTCTTCTCAGGTTACTAAATTAAGGCAATAAGGGCCTGAACAAGCTATCCTGACTCATGCAAGAAGTTCCTTTGACTCATATGAGTTAGGGTTGCTGGATCAGGCTGTTTTATATCACAGTATCCATCACTACTACAGATGCAAGTTCAAAAATGGAACGAATTTGAGTAGTGCTTCTTCTTAAAAGTAGTAGCCTATTATTTTAAAACATCTTTCACTTTTTTTTTTGTGTCTGTGACTGAAAAAATGAAGTATTACCTAACGATATTTGTTATTTTAAATTATTATTTATAATTATTTTTTAGAGATTAACAGGTATTTGCTGAGAAATATTTTGATAGCTTTTTTCCTTAACTTAAGACCTATCTATTTCAATTTAGGTGGTCATTTTCTGGATATTTCTGAGAAAAAAAAATAAAAAAGATGCTCCTATCAACATGAGTAGCAAAGGCTGGACCTGCTCTCGATGTCTTGTCTTATTCTTTATTTATGATGAATTATATGGTGCCTATATAAGAATATATGTACATACATATATATCTTACATTGTGTGATACATTGTTTGGTCAATTTTACTTAGAAAGGCCAAAGCTCATCTGGAGCTCAACCTGGCTACTGCCGTTAAAGACAACAAAAAATCCTTTTACAAATATATCAACGCGAAACGGAGGACTAAGGAGAATCTCCGTCCTTTACTGGATGCGAGGGGAAACCTAGTTACTAAGGATGAGGAAAAGGCTGAGGTGCTTAATGCCGCCTTTGCCTCAGTCTTTAGCGGCAATACCGGTTGTTCTCTGGATACCCAGTGCCCTGAGCTGGCGGAAGGGGATGGGGAGCAGGATGTGGCCTTCACTATTCATGAGGAAATGGTTGGCGACCTGCTAAGGAGCTTGGATGTGCGCAAGTCGATGGGGCTGGATGGGATGCACCCGAGGGTACTGAAAGAACTGGCGGAGGAGCTGGCCGAGCCGCTTTCCATCATTTATCGGCAGTCCTGGCTATCGGGGGAGGTCCCAGTTGACTGGCGGCTAGCCAATGTGACGCCCATCTATAAGAAGGGCCGGAGGGCAGACCCGGGGAACTATAGGCCTGTCAGTTTGACCTCAGTGCCAGGAAAGCTCATGGAGCAGATTATCTTGAGGGTCATCATGCGGCACTTGCAGGGCAAGCAGGCGATCAGGCCCAGTCAGCATGGGTTTATGAAAGGCAGGTCCTGCTTGACGAACCTGATCTCCTTCTATGACAAAGTGACGCGCTTGGTGGATGAGGGAAGGGCTGTGGATGTGGTTTACCTTGACCTCAGTAAGGCTTTTGACACCGTTCCCCACAACATTCTCCTCAAGAAACTGGCTGCTCGGGGCTTGGACTGGCGTACGCTTCGCTGGGTTAGAAACTGGCTGGATAGCCGGGCCCAGAGAGTTGTGGTGAATGGAGTCAAATCTGGTTGGAGGCTGGTCACAAGTGGTGTCCCCCAGGGCTCGGTACTGGGGCCGGTCCTCTTTAATATCTTTATCGATGATCTGGATGAGGGCGTCCAGTGCACCCTCAGTAAGTTTGCAGATGACACCAAGCTAAGTGTGTGTGTCGATCTGCTCGAGGGCAGGAAGGCTCTGCAGGAGGATCTGGATAGGCTGGAACGATGGGCTGAGGTCAACTGTATGAAGTTCAACAAGGCCAAGTGCCGGGTCCTGCACCTGGGGCGCAACAACCCCAAGCAGAGCTACAGGCTGGGAGATGAGTGGTTGGAAAGCTGCCTGGCCGAGAAGGACCTGGGAGTATTGGTTGATAGTCGGCTGAATATGAGCCAGCAGTGTGCTCAGGTGGCCAAGAAGGCCAACAGCATCCTGGCCTGTATAAGAAGCAGTGTGGCCAGCAGGTCTAGGGAAGTGATTGTCCCCCTGTACTCGGCTCTGGTGAGGCCGCACCTTGAGTACTGTGTTCAGTTTTGGGCCCCTCGCTACAGGAAGGACATGGACGTGCTCGAGCGAGTCCAGAGAAGGGCGACCAAGCTGGTGAGGGGTCTGGAGAACAAGTCTTACGAGGAGCGGCTGAGGGAGCTGGGCTT
The DNA here is from genome assembly GCF_013377495.2 of Cygnus atratus. NCBI lineage: Eukaryota > Metazoa > Chordata > Aves > Anseriformes > Anatidae > Cygnus > Cygnus atratus. Next base: position 30,936,649 of record NC_066367.1, read on the forward strand.
GTTCAGCCTGGAGAAGAGGAGGCTCAGGGGCGACCTTATCGCTCTCTACAGTTACCTTAAAGGAGGCTGTAGTGAGGTGGGGGTTGGTCTGTTCTCCCACGTGCCTGGTGACAGGACGAGGGGGAATGGGCGAAAGTTGCGACAGGGGAGTTTTAGGTTGGATGTTAGGAAGTACTTCTTTACCGAAAGGGTTATTAAGCATTGGAACGGGCTGCCCAGGGAGGTGGTGGAGTCACCATCCCTGGAGGTCTTTAAAAGACGTTTAGATGTAGAGCTTAGCGATATGGTTTAGTGGAGTACTTAGTGTTAGGTCGGAGGTTGGACTCGATGATCTTGAGGTCTCTTCCAACCTAGAAATCTGTGTCTGTGTCTGTGTCTGTGTCAGTATAGTCACAGAGAGACAAATAAGGGATTTCAACACTTGTAAAATAAGTGCTGTGCAAGACATATACGTGGGCTTAAGGCTATGTCCATTTTATGATAATTATGTCCCATTCTTTAATCTGCAGGTTAAATATCAGACCAAATCTCTCTTTTGCAGGAAATAATAGAAAAACAAGAAAATGTAACTTAAGCACAAGTCAATTAGATGCGAGGGAATTGAGCACCTCAATTCTTAATGAAATTAATGATCTTTCATAATCACAAATGGCCAGACCTTAATTTTACTTGCTATTTAAAAGGTGACACCTAGAGTAAAGTCATGTCCCATAAACCATTAAGTATCTCTGGAATTCAGAAAAGACTGTCCCTTCCTGGATTAGTAAGAGAGTGTCTTGACACACCTTTAATGCTTCCAATACCAAGACAGCTCAATTATGACTGAAATATTTTGATTAAAAGGTAAGTGGAGCATCCCAAAGCCAAATGAGATGAAGCAAAGGACACTCATTAGCTTTGGTGGAAGATGGCATCAGCCTAGACGTCTTATCAACAACCATTGTCAAATGTAGCTGCTTCAAACTTTTACAAATTTAGTTCTAAGGCAACAGAGGAGTGATTTTTAGATACTGTTAAATGTAAATAAATGTTAAGAATTTTTTTCCTATCTAGGCAAAACCTGTTTCCCTGCAACCTCATTACTTTTTGTGTTAACCACCTGATGAATAGCTTATTCGCCTCCTTTTTGAATCTCTTTTATGAATTTGATTTCTACTATCTAACTTACTTAGAGTCTTATCAGAAAGAGTTTGAAATACTGTATTGCAGCTGTTTGTTCTAGATGTCTTCAAAACAACAGCCATCTGAGCCAACTGAGTTAGCATTGTCTTGCAAAGAAAGACTCTTCCAGAGATAAAGGAAAACAACCTGCCACTACCAGGATATAATCTGTGAAAGCTATGATATGAAAATCACCCCAAATTTTTAGTCACTGAAGTTGGGAGGACAGGGATTCATGTGCAATGTAGGATTGCACAAAAGGAAGTGGCCAAATGCCCTGGGATTCTGGTTTGACCCAAATAGCTGCAGACTGACTTGTGGCATTGACTTCCAAGCTTGTATGAAAGGCATGAAATGAAAAAGTGAATGAAGCAATATTAGAAATGGCAATGGATCAGTCTGAACAATAGCAATATTCAGGCACAACCTTTACCCTATTTTGTGAACCCTGTAAGATTACTGAACTGAGGAATAATGACTATTTCTTCATATCCCCTCATTATACCTTTCTTACAAATAGTTCTTGACAGTAGCGTCATTTCTCAAAACTTCTAGAATAGGAAAAATTATACATATTGAGAGACTTTTGCTCTTTCCATGTGACCCTCACATTATAACCAGATGGTAAATTACTGCATTTTTCCTCTTAAAGGGCTGGGAAGATGTAGCCCATACTGACTTAATCTGAGGTTGATGAAGTGGTTTGTATTTGAGACAACAAGATTAGATTATCGCAGTATATTAGTTTAAAGTCTTTCTGACAGTGCCTTGTGTTACCTGGTATTAAACTATGAATCATCTCTGCATGCATACCATGGGCCAGATTCTCCCCTGGCATAAAATGATACAAGTCCATTGATGTCCCTGGAGCTGCCCTTGCCAACACCAGCTGAGGATCTGGCCCTTATCACACAATACACTATTGAAATGTCAGTCTTTAGAGCGATTCACTAGCTTGATCTACCTCACCAGTCGTGGTTAGTCATGCCCTGGGGGTAGCTGTGATAATCTCCATTCAATCTGTACTTCTGGAATGGAATTGTTTGGAAATAATGCTTTCAGCTGCACACCTTGCATTCGGGAAATTTGCCAAGACGCTTCTTGCTCTGTTTTGAAATAAAGACTCACATCTCCACTGAGATTTTGGCTCTATTCCCTATTGCAGAATTTTCAGTAAGTTATTAGGTGCATCATTACCCCATTTCATTTCCTGGCTGTTCTGACTACCATCCTAGTGCTTGGATGCTGAAACCGCCAAGATCCTTTCCTCAACCCTTTCCTCGAGACCAGATCTCGAGATCTGGTCCTTTTCCCTTCCTGATCCAAATCCTGCAGAACTCCACTCAAAGTTTCCCAGCAAACTTACTCAGATTCCTAGGAGAAAACAATGGAAGATAGCTAAAGTTTTTGATCATTGAGTCTTTCATGCTGCTTGCTGGTTGAGATGCTGAAATGGAGCAGTTGGGAGCAACAGGGGGCCTAGATTTTCATTCCTGCAATGTCTTCTGCAGGTTTTTTCTCTGTCTTCGTACCTGCAGGAAAATAATTTTCTGGGGAGGACTTAGAGACCGACTTTTTATTTTCTTTTGTAGCATACTGCTTGCTGCAGTTAATGAACAACTGACTGCACTGGCATCTTTTTACACATTCCTCAGGTTTGTGTTTCTCAAGTGGAGGGAAGACTTTGAAGATGTGAAGTAGCAATTTGTGGGTCTCTCAGTTTACTGCAGGTCTCTATGGTTCTTATACAATATCCCACAGCAGCATAATATGAAGATTCATATTTCTGCATTCTCTGTGCTCAGTGTCATAAACTGTTGCCTTAGGATCACAAGTGAGAGAAAATACAAGCACGCAGTCAGTTTTCCCTGAATAATGCAAACTGTTCCTCCCTTGGATTCAAGCAGCTGGCAAAAAGCTGAAATTTTTCTAGAGAGAAGGAAAAACTGGGAGCCTTGGAGCATTTTTTTCCCATGCAAATTTGTATATTTTTGAAGGCTGATTAAGTCTAGTTTTCCTGAACATGAAAAATCAAGCAGTATGAGCTATTCCCTTAGTCCACACCTCCAGCTCTGGCAAACAGTTTCAATCCTTCTTTCTGGACTTTTTGCTTGACTTCCGCTCCTCCTCTGTATGTCATCTGCATCCCTCTTCAACCTACTGAACCTTTGTATCTACACTATTCACATTCTTGAATGACCAGACATTTGCCTTTGCTTTTCAGGTGATGACATGTTTCTTGGGTTTGATTTGGAGACTGTTATACTTTCATAAGTGAATTTAACTGTTTCTTTACGGCCATCTGAAATGAAGGACAGCTGTTACACCTCAGGCTTCAATTTAACGTTTTGTCTAGCCAACAACAACTTCTTCATTACCTCACTGAGCCAGCACTGGTCCTAAACACTCACTCTTTTGGCTTGTTCTCTGGACATTAATATGCTTCTGAATCTGCTGTTTTCCTCTCCTCCAGCTGTTCTGGTATTTCCTTCATCTCATTCAGACACTAAAGTGTTCATGAACAATGTCAGTGAAATCCCCTCCAATGCTTGCCTTTCCTTTGGGCTGTAAAATGTGAGTGTGTTTGGGATGGAGATTGCTGTTGTTTCAGCTGTTCGGTTCCATAAAGGAGCTTTTCTGCTACTTATATTGACTATTTTAAGTATAGGACGATCATTACTCCCATCCCAGAAACTTGATTTTGTATTGGTATCTTTGCTCATATAGCCTAACAGCTTGGATGCCTGCTGGGTCCTGAGAAAGAGGTTTCATGTGTGATACTCAGTGCCCTCTCCAAAGTTATCTTCCTTAACAGTAACAGTCTTCAACAGAGGACTTCTAAAACAAAAGGAGGCAAAATGAGCACCCAGAAGAAATACTGTGTTCAGTCTGTCTGGCGTCACCACTGTGCATCTGAAACACAGCTTGCCTATGTGTGCTGCCCTGTTAGGAGCAGAAGCTCCTAACTTCCTCAGGAACTGAGGCTGATTGAGCTTTTCTTCCTTGACTACAGGGAGCTGTAGGAGGGCACATCAGAGGAAGCAGGGTCAAAGGGCAGAAGCAAAAATAGGGAAGATAATGCTAAAATTCCAACTCTGCAGACTCTTTTATGGGGCATAGCACTGGTTATAAAAGTAAATGAATTAGGATTTCTTCACTTACAATTGCTTGGGAATGTTAATTATCTAGTCTTTGCAAAGAGTATGAAAATATATTAGGTGAAATGTTCTCTATAAGCATGGTCCCTGAGATGGCTGTGGAAGGTGCAGGTTGAGAGACAGGAGAGAGTCAGGGAGATGTTGCCATCATTGGTGTCTGTATACTCAAGGTAATCTGCACCAGGGAAGGAATACTTCTGGTGTCCGTTTAGCTGGCTGAGGGAGACCAGGGGGTGGATGTGACAGTGTAGTCTTCAGCATACGGAAACAACTCCAACATAAGCCCTTGCATAGACCTCACAGACCCTGCATGGCTTCTAGCAGGGACCTAGAATCCCAAAATGATCATTTAAGTCTCCTTCTGGTTCTGGAAGTTTTAGTAGTTGCTGCCAAAAGCTCTGCCCTGTTATGTCAGCAGGGAATCCTTGCATAGACCTCAGTGAGATCTGGTCAAGATTACAACAAGGATTTAAACATATTTTTGGTATGGTACTGGTAAGAGTTTTGCTTCAGCCCTGGGAAATGAGACACTGAACATTAACAGATTTAATATTCATCTAGTCATGTACTAAGTTACCCTACCAATTTTTGAGTTGCTCATGCAAGATGTGCCCTATCAAGCTACTGCTGAAATCTCTCAAATGATGGCCAGGCAGTGGAATATAGAGAAGAATAGAGAATATTCTTCTTTAAGATTAGGTAATTTTTTTTTCCCAAGATTTTGACTTGATGTTAACAGATAAAATAGCAGATTATAATAAATATATATCTATATGCACATTATAATGTGTATCATGCACTTATAAAATATTTATCTTAAAGACACTTTATTTAAAAATAAAAACATACTACAAATGTAAATAAGCTTTTGTTATCTATGTGTATTCACCTTTGCATGGAATATTGTCAAAGCTTCAAACTATTTAAACAATAATATTTTAGACTTCTGGAAAGCCTAGGGGACTTAATCAGGCTTTTTTTCAATGTCTTCGTAGGCGTTAATTAAAGCTGTGAGGAACTCTGTGCTCTTGGTATTACTTACACCTATTTAACACTAGCTCACATACCATATCTAAGGTCAAGCAGCAAATCAGTAACAAAATCAGCAGAACTATGATATCAGTACTCCTGAGACTTGCTTGAGCTCTTGGATATTATCTCCCACCAGACCACACTATCCGATATAGAAAATAACTTTTGATCACTCAGAGAACGATCCAGCTGCAGCAGCTATTATTATCATTGCTATAAGCCTGAGTGAAACTTCAGCAAATGGTTTTAAGAACAGATAAACCCAGATCGAAGGAAAAAACTGCAAACTTGTGAAAGTGCTATTGACGGGCAATTTCATTAATTCTGGTTTCACTTTATTTGGGTTATATATTCCATTTCATAAAAATCTTATCATAAAGATCTAAATCTGTGAAAAATGACATTAAGCAACTCTTTATTACCTCTGCCAGTCCATTAAAATAAATTATATCTATCCCTTCCCCTATTATTTCAGGGAGTGCAAGGACTTTGATATATTTTGGCATAATTGCCTTGGTATCCAAGGTTTATTCTCTAATTGCTGTTGTGCAAATGAGACATTTAAGGAGCATTCAGATTATTATTTTTTTAATTTATTTTTCTATATGGCCTATCACCACACTGTATAAGCAACATATAGTCTGCATATTTTGTAATGTATGAAATTTTCAACATTTTTATTGGCACTTTTTTGATAAAGGCAGATGTCAGATTGCAGCCAGTTTATCCATACAACATAAGGTGGTCCCTGGCTTCCTAGTTTATTAACAGTGGTGATTCATTACAATGACAACAGAGAAAAACAGATTACTTAGAAGTTATGATGAGGTTCTTCTGCTTCTTGGAGCCTCTGTAATGAATCACCATTTTCCCTCCCTCCCTTGACCTAATTTCAAAATCTTTTACCTGTATAAAATATTGTGATGAGAATTGTGTCTAATTATCTTCTAAATTTTTCTTTTAATTGCTAGAAGGATGCCCATTCTTGAATGAGGGAGGTATTCATGATGTAATAGTGTTACAGAGTCCTTGAAATCTAGATTAATTATTAGTTGTGTGGACTTCTGAGAGTTTTTGATGTATTCATTTGCATTCACAAAGATGGCTTTTTAATTAAAGAGAGTTTTTGAACTTACACAAATCAGCCTTTTGCGAATGTCTCTAGAAACGTGAAAAGTGTTAAAAGTGAGAAGAATCACAGTTTTCCTGAAACTACCTCCGTTACAAACACTGAATAAGCAATAACACTTGAAATATCATACCTCATGTCAACAGCTCTAGCTAGTCTCTGATATAAAATAGAATTATTAAAGCTTGTGTTTTTTTACTAGAAATGCCTGGCTTTCAAATTCCGTATAAATGCTTCTGTATAAAAGAGCAATATGAGAATGTCTGATTTTCATTTGAGCTTCCATTACAGCATGTGTTTCTACCTTTACCTGCATGCTTGTTTTTTCCTCTTTCTAAATTAAAGCCTCTTTCCCAAGGACTCTAGTTTTAAATGTTTCCTCATTGTAACTCTTACAATCCATTGTTGCCACCTGAGACTTCTGTTTTTCCTTTTTCTTTCTTGGAGATCAAGAGAACAAAACGAATGCTCTCTGTCTCCAGGTCTGTTTCGCAGATTTATAAATGGTACCATATTTTCCATATTACAGCCATCCAATTTCTTAATGCAGCCTAACATCTAATTTACAATTTAGACTGCTGCTGCACACTGAATTTGAACAGATGTCTTTACTGAGCTGTCCACAGTGATGCCTAAATCATTTACCTCAGAAGTTCACAACAAATTCAGGTCTCAGCAGAGTGTGCAAGTAGTTTAATTTCTGAAGTAGATTGGTTTGTAAATAAGTGGGATTTCATCTGCCATAATATTGTCTGATTTCCTCATTTTGCAAGATCTATCTGGAGATTCTCATATGTCTCCCTGCCAGTGCTGGCTGCCTAATTTTGGTTTTCAGCATGTGAGTAACACCAGCCTGTCTCCATGCCCATGGTCCTGTTCCAGCAGAGAGCCATGGTGAAACGGGGTCCTTTAAACCACCCTCACATTCCTGTTTCCTTCACTGTTCCCAGTTGCACATAGAACCCTAATCTTGATTTACGGATGTCCTTATTCAGGTCTTGTGAGGACCTTTGTTGAGAATCTCTTTAAAGTCTATATAAACGATATCCATCAGCTTTCCTGCATCTCTTCACATTTTTTTTTTTTCAAAGAGCTTAGCCAGAGTACAGCAAATCAATTTATTTTAAAAACAGTGATACTTTTACATTCATATAGCAGGATTAAGTCAAAATTATTTCCATTACTTTCCTCCTATGCTTTTTTGAAGATAAACTAGTTCAGGATGCCCACCATTATCACGGTTTTGTTTGTTTAAACCAGCCATAATAACTAGGTATCTGGCCAAGAAGTACACTCATTTAGAGCACCTCTACTTCATATTTCATTTCCAGAAGACATTGACTTATTTTCTTGGAGAATCAATGTTTGATCTTAACTTTCCCAAGTCAACTGAAGACATGACTGGATCAAGGGCATTCCCTGTTTGTATTGTTGTTCATGTCCTCTGTTTCCATTTGCATGACGTGATATCTGAGCTTCATGACTTGACAAATACATGTTATTCATCTTTCAGTCTGATGGCAAATGACCTCATACGCTACTCTAGTTACCATACCTTTTCTATATTTATTCATATTTTCATTTTACAAACTTATCTTCTATTCTGAAGCACTCAAATAACTTCGTTGAGCATCTGGTTTCTAGTTTTTCCAGTTTTCTTACAGTTCTCAGAGACAACAGCATATATTCCCACCTTCCAGAATCCTTTCTTTCTTGGCTTTACTTGGGATAAATTCAATTGTCAAATGATGTTTTCTCGAGCTTGAATAGACCTTTACATCTTGATGTTTGCCTGTTTCTGCCCTGGTAGCTTTCCTGCTCTGCAATTGTACTTGGAGGTGAAATGTGAACACTATCCATGGTTCTGTCACAATTTCTTTAAATATACTCCTAGCTGATTTATTTTCCTAACTTTTCCCTTCTATATACTTCTAAAGAAATAAACATTTGGATGTTTTTATTTGATTTTACCTGTGTATATGCCCAATTATAAACTGCATAAAAACCAAGTCACTTATTTATACTATCAGCCCAGTGTTACTCAGAGGCTCATTTCATGAACCAAACTCTGTCCCACAGCAGAGGAGTTGCTCTGAGAAGCAGCACCTCCTGGCACCCAGACATTACTTCTGACCATCTTCCAAGGTAATGCTCAACCACCCAGGCTGGGATACCCAAAGGCATTCATTCTTTACCAGTTTTTGTGTCCCTACAGTGGCCTGCAATGACAGCTGCCACTGGAGCTGAAGAGCTACTGTTGGAGATTTTCTTGCTGCTTTTTGTCATGCTGGGAATTGGGAATTTTACCTGTGTAGTTTCTACATCATGGTCTGCATGAAGGGGACCTCGAGACCCCTTGAAGTTCTCTGTGACAAACAAGAGGAAAGGAAACACACTCCTGAATGTTTAATAGCCCTTTGGCCAGGGCCCAGGGATGAGACCTGGAGGTTCAGCTTGCAGTTGTGCCTGCTTTGGAGGAGCAGCTTGAACCCGTGCTCCTGACAGCTGCAGTCAGCCGACTCTCCTGGAGGCTGCAGTAGGAGTATGCCTGCTTCTTTTTGTTTGGAATATAAGTAAAGATTTCTTTGTATAAAATGCAAGCAAGTTAACAACCACTGCTGTCTTCACTGCTTTCTCTCTTTCACTTCCTGGTAAAAGCTATATTCAAATAGATATTTTCCCATGAAAGATTTTGCTTTTTACAAAATGGATTCAGCTGGGAATACCAAACAGTCTGTAATTTCCTCCATAAGCACAACTCCATCTAGCCACCTTCTTTTGACACCTTTGCATAAATGCTTTTGTGCTGGGGGCTGGGGCCATGAGGTGATGCTGGGGGTGGTGGGGCCAGGTGGCACACAGCCCCCAGCCTGAGCTGCCCGCCCTCCTCTCTTCTGCCGCTGCCCTTCCATGGACAAGAGGCTCTGATTATCTCCAGAAGCCAAGCCTTCCCCTTTATTAACAAATATCTGCCCTCAGCCCAAGAAGACATTTTGCTTCCCCACTGGATTGCAGACATTTACCCACCCTGATTTTAAACATAGATTTTACCGGTATGATTAGATCCACAGTTTGTGCTAAACCCAATTACTTGATCTCACACTTTTATTCTGTATAGGGTTCATCTGGTTTTAACATTTCCCCAAATCTTTGGTTTAAATAAATCTTCCTCAAATATTCATGGTCTTCCTTGAAGGCAGTCTGTTTTCATGTTCCTTAAAATGTAAACCATCCGTGCAATGTAAATGCAAACCTCCAGGCAATTCATTTTCTAATTTGTTTTCTCCCACATTGGAAACTCAAGAACATGTACTTCATTTACATCTATTATTACCATATTATAGATATTGTTATTATTATTAACATTATTATTATTATTTACTCTGGGGGTGTTATGTTCCCTCAGGCAGATACATTGTAAATTGAAACCAGATGTCCAACGAGTTGATGACACAGATTTTCAAGCAGGACTGAAATCTTTTCTCCAAATTCACAATGCTACAGACAAACTAATGTGACCCTGTGTGACAAACCGGTTACTGACCGTGGCAAGTCTTAAATAATGTCAAATATTACTTTGTAATTGGATAAAAAAAAAAAAAAAAGCTTTTCTTGCCATGATTTTAAGTTTGATCTTTATACACAGAGTGAAATTGTAACAAAACAAGCAGGGAAGGTAAGAGGCTACAGTAAGATTAGAGAATAGGAAAGGTACATTCGGAAGCCATTAACAGCCCAATACTACTAACTAAAGCTAGCTTTAAGATAGTCCCTCCAGGGAGGATACTTCAAAGATGCTCAGATAAAAAAAGGCAATTTATTGGCTAAGTGATCTTCTTAGAGGCCCCCAAATTTCCTACCCAGCCCATTTGTTTTTCATTCCTCTTAAATTTTAAAGTCACCTTTGCAATTGCTCAAGATCTTTAAGGAATTTTTTTTAGAAATTATACTAATTGGCCTATTTTTACTCCCCTCTTTTTGCCCTTAAAGACTACGAAGCTTGGTGCCTAAAAATAAGTCAGAGTGAGCTGAAGTCTGTGATCTCCAGATGGCTATCAGCAAGAGACTTCGTTTTACACCCGTGCTTTGTGCTCGGGTACCTGTGCTTCCCACACCAGCAAGTTTAACCATTGCAGCGTTGCTGTCTGAGAGCAGCAAGAGCTGAATGTAGGACACGAACCGGCCCCTCACCACGGCTATTTCCTGCTGTCCTGAGAGACTGAAGGCTCTGAAGTCTCACATTAGCCCTCCTTACTTCGATTTGGTTCAAATCTGCTGTACAATGTGAAAAGTTTCAGCGGTAAGAAGCAAACAAATCCCACTGCAATAGTCTCACTGCAAGCCAGGCACTAATATCAGTATCTAAGAATGATTACTATTTTTTGTAGTAGTAGAAATACAAAGACAGATAATATAGAAATAAGATAAATAGGAAGTGCAAAATAAGATAAATAATACAGAAACTAGAATGATAAACCTACAGTAATGAAGAGATAGGTACTATCCCAACAAGCTATTTCTATTCTATGTATTTTTTTTGGATATTTTAAGTTTGTACCACAGTGTCAGAAATATTGTGACCGGGACTTAAATCACCATTGGAGGAACATGGCTCCTTGCATCATGTGAAGACAAAGGGCTATCTCCAGGCCCCCATGCGCGTACATTCAGAGATACCCGAAGCAGGGTTAGCTGAGGTGCAGCCATGCGGTGCTCTGCCAAGCCCCATGTGTCCTCCTCCTCAGTGAGCACATGTAGTCTGTGCTCATGTGATTGTGATGACATTCTGCTGTCCCTAAGTGCCCTTGCACTGTGACACGGAGCAGCCAAAAGGCCCAACCTTCAGGAGCTCCAGCTGGCAAGGAGGTGAGGACTAAGCTATATCCATTAAAAATATTAAGTGTGGGCTTAATATTAAATACGTGAATCTCATTGAATTTGTATGTGTTATGTGGTGAGATTTTTATGAGGCCATCGAGCAGGCTTAGGAGGTGAAAGCTCTCAGCACAAAAATTCACTTCTGTTCTTCATGGAAATGTTTGTTCATTTGTAGTTTGAACAGAAAATGGAGAAATGCATTAATTGAACTGTTTAAAATTATTATTTAGCACTACAAGTCTGCCAAAACATACAAATGGGCTAAGCTTGAATCATGTGCACTAAGCTGAGGGTATAAACAAATCTCTGGAAGGTTTAAATACAAACCAGGAACCCTGAGCACATTAGCATGTTTTTGAAATCCAGTGTGGAGGCTGGGAATGAAGTGTTTACCTGTCTCACCTATATAACACAGTTTGTATTCTCATTCAAGCCTTCCCATGAGCAGGGAGGAATGGATTTTTAAATATTCAACCAGCATTTTCATTAGCTTGCTATCAAAGTGGGGATTTACACGTGATAAGCTAACATGGTTGTACAGCTGTAGCAAAGGACAGACTGTTTCTGGATACAGAATGTTAAAGCTGTTGCGGATGAAGCCCAGTTCATTTCCTATGAATCAAAGGTCCTTTCCCACTTCTCCCTGTGATGCCTGCCCTCTCCTGTATCTGTATGCTCAGGACTGAACAGAGCCCTCCATGGGTGCCGGTGCCCAGCTCAGATGCCTGCAACGCGGGGCTGTACCACCAGGTATGGACCCGCATGGACCCCAGAGCAGCAACTGAGCATGGGTGGGTGCCAGGGAGCTGCAGGATTTAGCCCCACTTGACACCAATTAATCTAATTTCTATCACTCGTCTGCTTGTGCAGATGGCTGAGGAGGAGGGGGGACAAAGCAGGATCAGGACCTACGTGGTGTCTCCTTGTATCAGTCTACAAGGGAGAATTTAAGATGACATTTTGCATGAAGAAGAAAAAGATCTCCCTTGTCTGGCTCATGCTGAGTACTTTTCCCCTACGCTCTTCCTCATTTTTAATTTTTAGTCATTTGCAGTCTGATAGAGATCAAAGGCTTCTGTCAAAATACGGTTTGCACTGAAGTAGGTATTTAGCAAATGGAGAGAGAGACATTTTTCTCCCCCAGTGTCTTACAGTTTAAAACTAGTCTGGAAATGATTTGCAAGAAAAATGATCCTACAGGTTTATGCCTCTTGATTACTTGAATTCTTAATAGAATTATGCTAAAATCATCCATTTTCTGTGTATATACCTATAAAATACACCCTATAATCAATGCCCTGCAGAGTAATTGAGAAACAAGAAGCAAACATAGGAATGCTAATTAAAAAACTGTTACAGAAATAATCAGTGAAGAGGTTCACATGATCCAAGCTATCATCTCAGGACCAAATCATATTCCCTTCTGCTAGAAGACATTTTATGAGAAAAATAAACATGTAGGTACCTTTGATAATTTTGCATCAAATCTAGGTGAAATAAGGCAGTTGGTTCAAAACTTACTAGGAAACTGGGCAAAAACTCCAGAGTGAACATGTCTAAGAGTGGAGGAACAGCTGAGAACACTCAGGGGCATGGTCCCCAGGTGTGCACCTGTGCCGGTTTATTTGCGTGAAGGACAGATCACCACAGGGTGGGAAGGAACTGTAACCTCAGGAGAAGGGAATCTCTCCTCCCTGAGTCAAAGAGAAATACTACCTGACCTATTAGCACTTCAAGTCTCTCTGCTTTCTAAATAAGTTATTTCCTGACTTTTATTTGTTTATTTATTTTTTAAGAAAAAGGTAAATCCACTAGGTAAATTTCAAACCCAAATCAAGCTTGGCTTTTCAAGCTAAAAGAGGGACACATTTCTGTCAAGAAAGCAATCTGTACCATTGATGAAATATTTTGAAGATACTGCATGCCCATTCACCTAAAACCAACAACAAAAGGGCCAAAGAGGCTCTGCTCTTTCCAGAAGATTTTTCACTCAGAATTAGATTTCTGTCACCATCAGCACCCGAGAGACCCTGTCTCCAATCCCTGCTGTTGGGCAGGTCCATGAGTCAGAAGAGGATTTTTTCTCCCCTCCTTTGTCCCTGAGCTGCACAACCCAGGGACCCGTGGCGGGATGTCCCCTCGGATGTCACCAGTGGTGGCCCGGCTGTCATCCCAGTAAGGCTGTCCACAGCAGCGGAGTGCGAGGCACCCCTGCTGCCCTCCTCTATCAGACAGCACCACATCCCCCACTCTTTGTTGCAGTGACTCCTCCTCAAAAGCCCACACTTATCCCTTGCAAGCACATTTGCCACTTCAAATCTGTTTCCCCTTGGGAGGTTTTGCTTTATTGCAACAACCTGTTTGCATTTCCCGGGCTGCTGTGTATTGTCCAGGGTTTTTATGCAGCTTGCGAAAAAAATAAACAACAACAAATGCCTCCACCTTTCCCTTTCAGATTCTTATTTCTCTATCTGGAGCTTTCTGCAAAAATTCCCTGTGAGAACTGTGCTTTTATTGCTGCGGTATATTTTTATCTTGCCATTTTATAAGCAATGAAATGCAGGTCCCCCGCTCCGTACCACCTGTTCTCACCTCCGGCCAATGCTTCCTTCCATTTTTAATTACCATCTCACTTACCTGTTATGACTCTATGCAGAATCACTGACACCAGAAAACATGCCGCACGTTGCTCTCCTGTCATTGAGACGCTGGCTAGACTGGTTGTTGTCTTGGCCATGGGGACAGGATTCCACCCAGAGACCCTAAGCAATTATCTTTCTCTTTCCCCTTGGAGGTTGGAGCATAGTATTGGTAATTAAATTCATACTTCTGTTTGTTGTGTGTGGTTTTTTTTATTTATTTATTTAATTTATTTTATTCTATATGTTCCCATTTCCCAGAAACCTTAGGCATGCAATTTTCTACTGGGATGAGGAAACTGGATCTGAAGCTGCTTTGGTTTAACTCTGAATTCAATCTGGATTTAACAGTTACACTGCAAATCATTGTGTCATTTTATTTTTTATTTTTTGCAAAAAATATGCCCTAGATGTTTCGTTGAGCAGTTGAGAATTTATTAGGTCACATTCACAGTTTGCTACATGAGAACCTGCTCAGAATGTGTTATTTTTAGGGAAAATTATTCAGAAGGCCAAAAATGGACTGCTGGCTAACCGCAGGGAGCAGCGGGCAGGCGGGAGGGAAGTCCCCGGGGACAAATCCCCCTGCTGGAACAATGAACTGTTTCTGGGCCATGTTTGCTACCACACACTACAAAACAAGCAAATGAATCTCTCAGTCAACATTTTCAGGTCATTTGCCAAACTCCTGCGCTGCCAACCCCTATCTTCATTTCCAACTGCCCAGGCCCTCTTCTTCCTGCCAGATCACTTTTTTGTTTACAGCTGTGCCATCTACCTCCACCACCTCTGGATTTGTTTCTCTCCCTAACCCGTTTATTATTTCTCCATTTCATTTCTCTAAAGAGGTCTGGTCCAAGTCCAATTGAAATGTTTCCATTGACTTCAATGGGCTTTGAATCGGTCCCAAGGTCTTTGTCTCTTGCAGGCGTCCTTAGCTGCCTCTCAGTCAACCTTTCTTGTCTTTCTGCAAAGTCTCTTTCTTCCTCCCCTTTTCATTAAGCAAGGCAATATGCCATGAAACCTCCTCTCCTCCTCGCTCCAGGATGGTGAAGGTGATCAGAGAGCCCCCAGGCAAGAGGAGCTGGGTGAAGGCATTGGCGTGGCTGCACAAAAACCTTGGCTGAAGTTACAACCACTTTTCACAGGCTTAATACTTTCAATTTACCTGAAAGATAGTAGAGCTGACCAGCTGAAGGCCTGGTGGTGAAGGAGGGGAGTTTCACGAGCATGCCGGGGAAGAGGGCCAGCCAGACCCTCAGACAAAGTACGGCTCCACAGAAATCAAAGGGCAGATGGCATATTTGTCCCCCAAAATACAAACACGCATAAATAAATAAATGGGAATCATAGCACTGAATAAAAACCCAACAATTGTAGTCATCTACGCATTTGGGAGCAGTTAAAATTTCAGCTCATGCTGTTTTTTTCTGAATTACACAAAGGATTGTTATATCTCTTTTAGCAGAGTAAAACTCCAGATGCAGGAACTGTTTTTGGCCTATCTCCACGAAACATAGTTAAGGATTTTCTGCTCTGGTAAACGTCTTTTTCCTTCCATAGATGTTTTGACCCTGCATGGAAGACTTCGCTTCTCAGGATTATGCTAGTGCGGCTATTTGTTTGTTTTTAACAAGATCATCCTTTAACTGCAACCGAAAGCCTTTGTGCTAAATTCCAGTGTAATCGGTTTCCCCTACCTGCTGTGATGACAGCCTTGTCCATTATTCAGGTCCAAGCCCATCTCTCCAAGCTGCTCTCCTACCCCTCTGCGGCCAGAGTCAATCTGCATTGCTGGGAGCTGAGACGGGCACAAGTGCTGTGCATGCTTGCATGATGTACAGCGACACAGAGCAGGCCAAATCAAAGGGCAAACTTCACCCCTTTTGTAATGCCTTTTCTTTAGTCTGAAAGGTGGGGCTGGTATTTTAGCTTTGCAGAGGCGTTGATAATTTGAAGTGTTAATTTAATCATTCTTGCAAGTACTCGGGCTGTCCATGATCCAGTAAACACCCTCTGAGTTTGTGACTGCTCCAAACCCATTGAAATCAGCAGGAGTCTCTCTGAACTATTGAATTACAGACTTTCCTCGGGGTTGTGTACAACGCCACAGACTTAATTACCATGTTCCTGGCTGGGATAAATATGCAAATGGACTTTTCAGCTGGAGGGCCCTAAAATACAGGTTGGACACATGGCAACTAATGACTTGATTTGGGCTATATGCAAACATTTGCCAGCCAAAGGCCTGAGCCTATTCCCATGGAAGCAAAAGGCACAATTATTACCAGCTCTGGGGAGAGCAGGACTTGGATGCCTTCTTCAAATAGTGGCCAGTGTTTCCAAGCAGCTCAAATCTGTCAGCAGCCTTTTCTCAGCCCCTTCCTCCTTCTCCTCTCCCTGATCTGCTCTGATAAGAAAACGTCCACAACACAGATTTTATCATAAATGCTGGAGATTTATGCACCTGCAGGTTTTGCAGCTGCAGGGCAGGCATCTTATTGCACACGCAGCTCCAGCCATACTCAACGCAGGAGTGAAAGAAATGGGAGCCTTTCCCCAGAAGCTGGAAATCAGCATCTTAAATTTATTGACACAGCCACTCTCCCTGGCGTCCCCTGCCCAACACCACTGCACGCTCGCTGTTATGGTGCTGAGCATGAATTCAGGCTCTCGCTCATTATTCAAGCCTACATGTATGGCTGATGGTAAAGGGTGGGAGAAAATTCAGCCCCACAAAGCCCGTCTTGCTGACTCAGCTCAGTGGGGCTCCGGGGCCAGCTGCAAGCAGACTTGTTAAATCAGCTTCTGTTATGGGATGAAAACATCTGCTGGAAACATGATGTCCCTAATAATTCACAATTCCCATATTATATGTATTGACATTCACAGTATGTGACTTTTTATTTTTTTTCTATCAAAGAGCTGCAATCAATAAAGCACCATTTCAGTCGTGTTTTTGAGAACAGTCATGTCTAGCGATGCAAACCATGGTGTGTACATTGCTTCCTCCGTTTCATGCAGTATTTTTCACCAGTGCAAGAAAACCTGGAGTAAGTGCAAGAAATAATTTCACACCAAATTTTCCCAAAGGGGGACTGCAGCGTTGTTCAGAGTGAAGGTAAAATAGCATGAGGAATTAGGATAACAGACTGTGTCTTCACTAGTGCCACAGAGGCTTTGCTGTGGTGCCATGGAGGAGTGGGACAGTGAAGGAGTGGCACTGTGAGGTGGGTGCCATGAACTCCTAGAAAAAAATTCAGCCAGCAGAAGCCTCCATTCATCCACCAGCACTGGTGGGATGGTGTCTGCCAGCTCATTAGCAAGTCCCACAATGTTCTCCACTGAGGAAGAGGAATATTTGAAATATCTCCCAGAATTACTGTGTTATGAAAAACAGGAGAAGGTGCAGTACTGTGGTTTAAAATGCCCCGTTTTATGCTATATTTGGTATGTTAATTTTCCATCTGCCCACCATCAAACATTAAGTGTTCCAATGTCAGAAAAATAACCTGTACTTAAATAACAGAATATGAAAACTAATGATACCATTTTTAGTATAAAATGAAATATTACCAGTCTCTCTGACTAGGAGTTTAAAAGTGACAGGAGTGTGATGGTTCTGTTCCATTCATTTCTGCAAATCGGCAATTAAGTGAGAGTAATGAAATATAGAAAATTACTTATATGTAAGTTGCCTTTTAAATTACTCCATTTTGTGATAGAAAAGACATCTAAAATGGAGATTTGAAAATGTGAAGGCAACAATATTACAGCAACAATGCATTCCAAAGAAATGACAAAACCTTGTTGCAGCATCTGACACCTCAGAAATACCCCAGGAAAGGAGAAAGAGAGGTTCAGTGGGAAGAGCAACAGGCTTTATGAAGGAAGCAGAAAAAACAACCAATTGACCTGTATTAATTACATTTCTTTTTTGAATATACATATTTAGATATTTACTCCAAAGCATCACACAACACTAATCAGACAAATAGGGGTATTGATAAGACAAGACAGATGACAGACAAGTGAAAGATAATTTGAGACATACAGAGATAAAAGGGAAATAACTGTCCAAGCATAAAGTATTAATGTGCACATGCATGTGTCCATGGGTTTACTAGTACGAATGAGTGTGTTAGTATGCAGACATATGTGTTTGTATTGGGCAGTGGCTGAAAGCAGTAAGAAAGAAGTCTGTTGTTGGCACTTTAGTACTATGTTTGTAAAAGAAATTACTACATTATTTTAGTACTTGGGTTGCTAAATCAGTATATAGCTAATACAATGTCCATAAAAATATATTTATTTCCATGTTAATACTGCTGAGAATTATTAGATATATATGGAAGGACAGAGTTTTAGATGATCATAGGAGAATAATGTAAATTATACCCAGTCAATCAGAAGACCAGAAGAGGAAATCTCATTAACTGGTGTTGGTGCAAGTTTGTTTTAGTTTTGTGAAGTTATGAGGCCCATACCGGGTGCCTGCCGGGTGCATTAACCTGTTTGGATGAAGATTCACAGCAGGTTGCTTTAGTATATTGGTGTCCTCTGCAAATCATCTGGACAGCTGGGACCATGAAATTTACCCAGATTCAAAAAAAGTTGACCCTCACCAAACCTCAGTGCCCTCTAAGGCCATATGTGCAGACCACTTCACATTTTGCACTTGTCTTGCCACTGTGGAATGACAAAAATGCTCTTGTCAAGTGGACATGAGATTTTCAGGTCCTTCCACACAGAAAACATGTCAGCAAAACTTGTCAAATGTTTTTAAACTACTGCATTAGAGACACATTTTCCCTTTGTTTTTAGTGTCATCTTCTGTCCTTTGAAACAAATAAATAAATAAAAAGCAAAAGCCTGTTTGACTTAATTCTGTGTTTCTGAACCAAGTATAATCCCATCAGTTTGGTTCCATCACTTGTAGTAAACTATTCACTAATCTAAGACAGGTGCCCCTGGGTGTTAACATTTAGTCTTCTAGTAGAAAAGTGGGTGCAAAGTCAAACCACATGTTCTACTTAAAAATAAGTGAGGTGTGATTAGGCAAGGTCTTTAAAACATGCGCTCAGACACACACACGCACACAAAGTTTGCAAGGAAAAGATGATGACACTTGCAGGCTGTACTGTGTAGTTATGGTCTGCGCTTAACTCTTTGCCAGGTGGATCATTCTGTAGAAATCTGAGGGGCAAAAGGTTATGTTGAGCTCATTACTGTGGACAGCTTTTAAAACAAAAGCGATAATATGTACATTCCTAGGATGATGTGTTTCATTAATATTTCCCCACTGCTAGAATGTGCAAAGAGCCTTGCCCAAAGCCTTACAGCATGTTAGTGATATCTGTTGGAATAGTAGATTAGCTATGGATGGCTTAACATACCCAGTTAAAAATACATATGCAGATATTTTCATTTTGATGAACAATCTCTGATCAGTTGAATTTTATTGACAGGAGGAAAAGGTCTAGAAGAAGTCCACCAGCTCTCTAGCAATTGTTTTCAATATCATTTCAAATTGAAAAGAACACATATGAATTCCTAAAATAAGGAGTGAAAACTACAGAAATTCAGCAATTCAAGAGCTAAATTAAGTGCATGCTTGCTTACTTTTGTACAAAATGACTGCCAAAGGCTTTCAGTTCTGAATTTTTCCTTTTTTTTTTCACAAGAGGATCAAAGGTGTTAAAGTCAAACCCACCTGAGCAGGTTACAGAGCAGAGGAGATTCAAGGCCCACAATTCACAATGCAACTGTGACATGAGCCTGTTTCCTAAATACAAAGGGGATGGACTACTCTTGTGTTTGAGTTAATTACTGACTACTGTACATCATTATTTGGAGAGGTAAAGCTCAGGAAACATGAGCAATCATTTCTGTAAGAATGCATTTGAGGCTTAAGTAGCAAATGTTTAGAAAGAAGGTAGGAAATCAGATCTTTTAAAAATTGAAAACAGTTATTGTAGTACTGCTAGTAGCTTTAAAGTCTGGACCATCATAGATCTAAATGTCTTCAAATGTTGGCAAAAGAGCAATGGAAAAATAACGATGCGGTATTTCAACAGAGATGTTCACATCATCTGTTATTTGAGGATCACAGCATTCCAGGGAAATGGATAACTTATCCCCATTTCATAGACAATGAGACAGGGAATTTCCATGACTCACCTACAACCATACAGCCTCACGGTGACACTGCCATGGGCAAAACTGCTTAGTATCTGCTTTCATGTCTACCTATACAAATTCTAGGCACACAATGAACTATTAGCACCATGTCGGAGGCCTTTAAGTTCTGAATTATTTACATCTGTGCTTGAAGACTTGCTTCAGAATAAAGCTATTAAAATTTAAATGTTCTCTCACTCCACAAAATTGTGTACTAGAGCTATAGTCTGTAAGTGTAAAGAGAAACCTCACTTCCTTGTGAACTCAAATGTATGTTCTTATACTATTTCATTACAAAACAAGACAGAGTTTGATCTAGGAAAGGAGATGAAGATGTTTTTTATTGGTAGTGAATAGGAGTATCCTTTAGGAATAACAAAAGATATTAAAAATGGAAGATTTCAATGATATTATACCAGATGTAGCATGTCAGTAATATGCTTCTGGAAAGCTTTACAGATGATGTAGGAAGTAAAATAAAATTGTTAAATCAAAATTGTGAAATGATAATTGACTAAAACAGATCTTTTTTTCAGAATTCATTTTCACTGGAAATTGAAAACATACTTGCTTTTGTTCCAAACCTGAAAAATACCTATCAGAAAGTAGAGTCGTCTCATGAAATTCAAATGTAGGCATCATTACTTATCCGTCCTCACTAAGCACACTGAAGACCTTGGAGCACAGGCACACCTCTGCTTGCCAAAAGAAATATTTCTCCCTCCCTAAATGAGGAGACTGCAGTGCACCACAGCTCAGGCTATATTTGCTTCCCTCTGCCGTCCTGAAATGGATCAGGAATAGTCCACAGAGCTCCTTAATAGAGAGAAATACACTCAGAGGGTGTAAATGAAGCCTAAGCAAGACCTATGAAATATGAATCTATTACAGATGGGTGGTGTTTTTCCAAGTACATAGTCAGATTTTCACCCCTGTCCTCCTCCTATCATATGTTGCTTGTTTTAGTGGTTGGCAGGAGGGAGGGGGAAAGGAACTAACAACATGTGTGCCTATCATCACCCTGACCACTGCGCTTGTAAGTCTAACTCGCTCCCCTTTGCTTTGTCTGCTTTTTGTCTTCATCCTGCTCGATCCTGCGAGCACTTATGTGTGTACAGCTGAACTACTCATGAGAGTAAAGCTGCGAACATAATGCTACAGCACAGAGCCCTTTGGTCATTTCCTTGAGGAAGATTTGTCCTGTAATTAGGCTGATGCAAAAAGAACAGAAGCAGAAGTAACTTTCTGCCCTCCCCACCCCAAACCCAACAAAACAACGCCTCTTCCTTCTAGCATACCAATGCAAGTGATATGTCTCCTAGAATACAAACTTTTTGGAGAGAAGGTAGAAGGGAAGATGGAGAAAATGTGTGAAAGAACATAGATTGGAGATGGATTCTCTCTCTTGCAGCTTTCAGGCTTCCTATCACCCAAAACTGGGGTGGGAGGAAAGTTAAAGTGACTCTCCAAATGGCTGGTGCCTTTCCTGGTGATAAGGCTGCCAGCTGCACAGGAGGAGCTTACACCAGATCTTCTCTCTCTTACCTTGGCCCCAAGAGTGCCACTCGCTCCAAGACCTCCTGCAAGGAAAAGGCATCTTATTGTCACGCAACATCCAGCACAACGGGTCCAAGAAATGCTAAAATGAAACTAGTGTCTATTTCACTGGCACTAAATTGATGTAATCCTCTGTTGCACTCTAATTTAAAAAGCAGTCCACCTGTACAGCCTGTACTAATGTGCCTGTATTAAACAGGCTAACCATCAGTTACTGGGCAGACACTCTAAAAGTAATTGTAAATACACAATGAGCATTTTCAGTGGAGGTTTCCACTGAGGCTGAAGAAGCCTTTTCTTATGCAATGCTATTCGTCATCTGGATTACTAAAAAAAATTTTCAATTGATCTTATTTGCATTAAAAATGGATTTTCAACTGAAGTATTTTATCAACAAATGAGAAAAGAAACGGGAAAATAAATGACTGCTGGAAAGATAAACTCTCTGAATCGAGAGTTTTCAGATTTTATTTTATTTTATCTGAACAAACCTAACTACTGGTTCAGATTACCATTAAAAGCTTATGGTTCTCTGTCCTGATTTGCCTTTCCTCTACAGCCTACTGCAAAATACGATCAAGATGCATCTCAGCACCTTCCCAGTGATGAACTGGGAGACCTTTGCTGATGTACTGAATAGGAAATGTGTAACTGGGTAGATGTCTGGTTCATGACTGAGAAACAAGTGCTATATTGTGCTATATTAGGCCAATCTCGGTTATTTAAATGACACATATTTTAGTGAAATCCAACACAGCTTGTATGCACAGGAAAAAAAAAGGCCTAGATGACTTCTACAGAATATATCAAAGAATGTCGTGACACTAAAAAGACTTATAACAAATGCAAAATAGTTAATTGAACCTAAGCTTTCAGTGTAGACCCATAGCTAAGATGTCAATGTGGTCATTGGATGGTGAAAGGGAGGATGAGGAGATGTGGAAATGAAATTAATCCACAGGGAAATCATCTGAGGACTTACATCTAGTGGAAACAGTGAGGTAATTGTGGATGTCTACCTGCATGGGCTCCAAGAGATTTGTCACTGACCCCTTCAGGAGCTGAATGAAGTGCAGGGTGAACAAACAGAGCCATGAAGCTAGAAGAGAAGCAGAGGACTCTGGGTCCCAGCTGTTCTTGTGATTAGACCAGAAATACTTTATTGCCTGAGAGACTGAAACTCAAGCATAATACCCACAGCTGTCCTAGCAGTGCATCAGCTTAAAGACAGAAACAAAACTGGCTGAAAGATTCAACCATCTAGGGCTAACAGTTATACATACCGGTTAGCAAACCGTTGGCAGACAAAAAGAAGTGTGTGTTTACCTTCAAAAGTAAAAAAAAAGGACTGCTGGGGGTTGTCAGCATGTTTTCGAGGAACCATCCCTAATGTGCTGTCACTGGTGTCCCCCCCGAGTGTACTCAGGCTGAACTAGTCCAGGGTTTTGACTTCCACAAACAGCTAAGCTGTGGAAGCCCACAGCCAAAACCACAGGGTTCTTACTCTGTAGCTGTTAAATAAAGACCCTGTTCCTATATCACTATAAATGCAAATGATTGTGAAAGGATACTCAGTGAGGTTCAGTAATAATTCAAATCACAAATCCTTTTGCCATGCAACTCATATAATATGATTTTTTTTATGGAAGCTCTTCTTCCCCTCCAGAAGGCATTAAATTGTTATTCATATTTCAGATGAAAAAATTCAGCCAAGAGTATTAAATGACAGACAGCAATAGCAAGATAAATTCAAGGCTTGTGTATGTGTAGTGGGCTCATGCCTACTACAGCAAGGTGCTCCTGCTCTAGAAATATACAAAGGAAGTCAAGTGAACAGTATGAAAATGGATGTAAACATGGAATTAAAAAGATCAATCTCCAAAAGTACAATAGCATTTTTAAGGGAAGGGTGTGTAATTTGAACAAACACAGCTAAAGGCAAGAATTAGCACCATACACATAATCACATAAATCAGGATAAATAAAGTTGGCAGAATTACACGTGATGTTTTTTGCTCTGAAGAACAGTGAACTAGATAAGCAAGGATGGCAAGGATGTCTTGAGCTTAGCAGGGTTTGCTATACTGAGTGGCAGCACTGCTAGTGCTTCTCAAATGCGTTACTTAAGAAAATAATCATGGTACAATAATCAGTGCTACTGAAACTCTGGCTGTGGAGCTCCGCTGATAGCCATCAACATATGCAGGTGCAAGGGGAGGCATATTACTCTTAAACAGCTCATTCATTTTAAGTCTCAGTTCATTTGCTACTGAAAATATGAAAGCAGTACACTGGAGAGAAAAGCTCTGTTAATATGAGTATCCCAGCTCTCCAACAAGCAGTCTTTTTTTTTTTTTTTTTCTTTAAAGCTTATTCAAGTGGTTGGGAAGGCAGTGAAGTTGTACTTTGGATTTTTCACTAATATAATGTTTTTTTTAATGTGCCGGTTCATTTATTCCTTAAAAATGTGTATTTTTATGCAGTTCTTGATCCTGTATTTGACCTAATGAATCCAGAAGCATTAGAAAAATGTAAAATGATATCAGCCATTAATATTAAAATGGAGAGTCCAGCAAATTCAGAGAGAAGCTGACATACTCAAAAACGATTCTGTGCCACTGAGGAGGAACTGAGCCACTCAAACTAAGTGTGCCAGGGCTCAGACTATACTAGCAAGTTCATGGTGCTGTAGGAGAAGACCTGCAAGGAGAAAGAGTTGGTTGTCAGTCCACACCAAGTGTCTCAGTTTTGCTTTGGACACCCTCTGTGAAGCGAGCACCCACCAGTGCTGGGGTGTAGCAGAAGTTAGTGGCTGGGGCGTGCTCAGCCTCCTGGATGGCATACTCCAGCTTAGCTCCTGCCAACAGAAACCCAGTCGGCATCCTAGGGACTCCATGCTATGAACCAAAACACAACAAGGAAGGACAAACATGATTTGTTTCCATAGCATGTCCTGGACCAGAACTAAAATGTTAGTGTAGGCACACTTCAAGGGAACTCCAGACATACTGCTTTAGTGGTGGGATTTAGCAGAGCTGGATAAAGTGCAGACAGTCTGAAAAACTGAAGTGAGGATCAGTCCTGTGAACATACAGAACTACAAAACAACAACAAAACAAGCTTTTTTATTATTATTATTTTATTTTGTAAGTTCTAGATGAATTTCTTTCACTTGGAAGTTACAGGTGATGAAGAATTAGAAAGATGAAAACCATCTAGGTGGGAATATTATAATGATGTTTCTTCTTTTTGGCTACTGAGAAAATACACGGGAAAAGAAAAAGGTGTGTAAGAATCAGTTAAGGGCAAAACCCTGTTGACAGTGATAAATCTGAACTGATTTGGCTTTGGTGCTGTCTCCTCTCACAGAATGGCTCCTATTCAGGATGATTACGTTTTTTGCTTTTTATAAGGCATTATCTGAGAAAGATCTGCTGTTATTCTAGAAAAGTACTGTTTTCACACTCATTAAGTAAATCATTGAGACTTTTTAAGGCTAGACTTGCCTCTTCAGAAGGAACTGCCTACAGCATTATTAATGCTTTCTAGCAGCCTTGTGTCCGTCATAAGAATTGAGATATTGCTCCTGTGAAGCTACACCCTGAAACCCAGTTTATACCAACCCTAATATCCTTCAGCAGTCAACTACTTCAACACTAGGGCAAAAGCCTCTTTCCAACACAATGGACTGGGGTCGGTGGAGGCTGGGGTTGTTACAGAAGTTCCTTCTGTGTCTTGCTTCCCTCCACTGTACAATTGTCAGAAATAAAGAGGAAAAAAAAAAAAAGAAAAGACAGGAGCACAGAGATAAGAGGCAGAGCTCGGCTTTTCTTTGATCTCATTCTCCGTTTCAGGCAGAACAGATCAAAGAGAAGAGGCATAACAGAAAGCACGTGAGAATAGCATGCCTGCAAGAGGCTGTCACACACGCTGCCTTCGCTCTACTTGTTGGGAATATGGCTACCCGATGAACACCGACCACATCCTCATGAGAGAGAGCTGTGGCAGGCTGGCAGGACAGGTCTTCAGTTCTCTTAGAGAACACGAGAAGTTGCAGCGGCCTCGCCCAGGCAAACCTTCCAGCTATGGGGCATAAACCAAGAGTGAGCAGGACCGTTGCACCAAGTCTGCGGCAGAATTAGTCTCAATTTACATGAGTGTAATTCAGTCCAGGCCCATGCTAGGAGGGCTTTGCTGGAATGGAAATATCCAGCCTTCATACTGGAAAAGCCACTTGTAGCAACAAAACTCCACTTTCAATACAATAACTTTTCTTAGGCCTGCCAAATAAGCAAATTGAAAAAGGCAATATGTATTTTTGTCTATTTACCTGCAACCACATTGATGGCTTTTGCTCATGCCAGTCACAGATTACACCTCATTCTACCCTTGAACGACACAATTATGCCAGAAAAGTCTGCTGTGCAGGCTTAAGAGGGAAAATGTGGTTCCATTTTATCACATTGGAGCTTTCTCATTAAACTTATTTGGACTGGGATTAGGCTATTAGAGAAAATTTAACCCCAAATGATTGGAATGGAGAGAAAACCAAATTAAAATATTCTCATATGTTACAAAGGAAACAGCCCCCAAAGAAATTATAGAAAATATGAAAATGTATAGCTTTATATGGGGGAAAGAGGTAAAATCATAGAATAATTCAATAAGCTATTCCAGTCAACATAGCATGACCTGAAACAAAAAACATAAAAGACATCTTTTAAAAATATTTGAAGTACTTCCCCTACTCAAATAATGATTCTTTTATTGTTAGAAATTGCACTATTCATATTTAATAATCTGCAAGATAGAGTCAATAGGCTTGTTTTAAGGTAGTGTAACTTAGGTTTTAACAAGACACTATTACCACATATAAATGAGATTCAAGGTGAAAATGATGTTATTACACCTGAATTAAATGTATATATGGGATTATATTGAATATATGAGCAATCAATATAGGATTTCTTTCCATTCTTGTCTCTTAAGTATTTATATGACTTCAGCATCCTTGATTGTTTAATGTTTTGCTATTAATTTAATTAGCTCTTTTTAACTCCTCTTTTCCCTCAAACTACTTTTTGACTTAAATTTTGTAGCTTTTTAAGGATGCTGGGTGCTCTTTGGCATGGGAGATACACAGTGTGCAGAATGGTGATAAAAAAAATAAGACAATTCTGCAGACGTAGACGCAACCTTTCCTGACGCCTTAGGGCATTCGCTTTTGTTCTGGCCCACTGGCATCCAGGGCAGCCAAGATGTCCGAGCACAGTCAGGAGGCCCAAGGGCATGGCTACATCAGGCATTTGTTGTTTTACTAGTGTGTCCTCTTCCCTCTTCCTCCTCTCTGCCTTTTTTCCATGCCACAGTGTTTTCTTCTGATATCCCCTCTTTTCTGTCTTTCTCTTACTGCGCTCCTCCTAAACATTTTATCCTTATTCCCTCTAGCCTGTTTTTATCTCACTCCTCTCTGCTTCTCCATAACTGCTCTCAACTCTTCACACTATAGTAATTCTCTCAGCTTCACTGTTTCTCCCAGTTGTAGGATTTTGGCCTATTTCTAATTTAACAGTCTTATCTTCTCCTAGACTGGACAAGCCAAAGCTGGGACAGAATTACAGATTTACCCTCAAAGGTAGGAAAACAAGAAACAAGCCTGCATGTTCGTCACTTTTACATTCCTGTAACACAAGCATGCCTCCTTTACCTTTTATCTTTATCCTACCCCTTGCCTTTACTCCTGGTTTGCTGTCATCATGTTGAGGCAAATCAGATCCAACATTTCTCCTCCTCTCTCATCTAGCATGTCAATATATGGATAAGACTCAACTTCAATTTCCTCCACTCAGTAAACGTAATACAAAAATGAATGGCTTATGTCCAGCTTGTGAAACTACAGAGCACTCGCAGCTCATGCTTGATGTCCAGGTGATGTAGAAGACTGGAGTGGAACAAAAAAATAGGTCAGGCATAGGATTCACCTCTCTTGGGTCCTACTTTTGAGGTCACACCAAAATACTAAGAGAAGCCAATAATTTTATTCATGTTCCAGCTCTGTATCTGGCAATAATCCATGGTCTGGCAAGTGATCAATAGGGTCACTAACTTTTTCTGTGTTGCCAATGCTGGTTTCTTGTATTTGGATAGCAGACCCATGGCACATGCAGAATGGACTCCCAGATATTGTGTATTGCTCTTGGACTTCAGGGTGCTTAACATTTTTGAAAAATCAGTCCCCAAACATAATGAATTGAACATGCAGCTGAAGCATCTTCTGGATGGACAAGTTAATCCTTACTACTATTGAAATGAAAAATACTGCTAACTGAGATAATGTATTGGTCAAAAAGGAAAAAAAAAAACAGAGCTGGAAAGAAATAAATCCAAGCTGCAGAACTTTTGTGTATTATGGAGCTGTTTAGACACTGTTGATTTTTCATAGAGTATAAACTAGCAGCCCTTTTGGCTTTGAAATGTTTTAAGTAGCGTTTTATATGACAGTACCATGAGATATTCATTTGTCTGCAGCAGGCTGAAGGAAGGAATGACTGGATCTCCCAGACAGGAAGATATAAACAGACCTTGAAGAGGTCAGATGAATTCATGTTTCATAACAGCCTGAAGGGAGCAGTTGCAGAGAGGTTAAAGCTGGTTAAGCATTTTTCCCTATGGATCCAGAAACAGAAGTTTAAGCCTCACTCCAGGCTTGTGTCAAAAGTTTCCCTAATCAACCCAGATGTAAGTGGCTATTTAGTACTTTAGGCTCGGAAGTCAGAGGCAGGTGGACACAGCACCAGCTATATTGCTGCTTGTGTGCTGTTGTCGACAGAAAGCTGACTTACTGGTCTCGTAGGCTTATGTTGATATTTGGCCCTTAACCGGAAAGAGAAAACCAACAACTCTGAGGCACTGATGTTATTGACCCCTATGGGACTGCTACGCTTATACACAAGGGTGCCTTAGTAACATAAAGGGCATTGATATTTTAGAGTCCAGTCAGTATCTCTCGTGGCTACGGAGTGTTTCTCTGGTGCATATTTTAATCAGTCTGGGCCAATGAGTGATGAAATAATATATCTTTATAGAATTTATTGCAGGTTGGAAGAGAAAGGATAGTCAACAGTCAGACTGCCAATACTCGTAACAAATCAAATCCACATTTTGGCTTAATGTTTTTAAATATTTACGAATACTAGTTTTCCGCCTCTTAACACTATAAGAGGTTTCTAAAGAGCAAGAAAAAAATAAATTATCTTATAATGCCAGCAAAAAATTGCAACAAATCTTGTCTTGCATAAATCTACTTTCTGTTTTGCTTCCTGGGACTGCTTCAGTGTTTTTCCAGCATAGAGGTTTTAGCCATGAAGCAGAAAATACAGACTATTTTGTGGTGGGAAACATGCTAAAGGCAAGCAGCTGTGGCAATTTTAGACTATTTTCAAACACAGTCATCTTGCTGCTGTATGTGCAGTTCAACACATTTGACAATTTAAAGTTCCCTGCTCAACTGAGTATGCAATTTGTTTCCTTCGCTGCAGTAGCACAATGCATTAGAAAGCACCTATTACATTGCATCCAAGACAAAGTGATACCAAAGAGTCTGGGAGAAGAAATGAATTCCTTCTTATGCAAATCCCTCCTGAAAGTCATAGGTCATCTAAACAAGCCTGCTAATTATTACCTCTGCCTGATTTTCACTTTGATTGTGCATATGCAGCTCAAACTACTGCCAAGTTCAGTAGCAGTACGGTGGCTGATAAACTTGTAAATGTGTGCACCAAATTCGGAAAGAAAATAAGATAGTTTCATTGATAAGTTCCCTGCATCTGCAGTCCTTATGTTTGTGTTAAAACTGGACTTCAGGCTAAAAGATGAGCATGAAAGGAAATAATTATAAATTATCTACATAGAATCTGCAACAAATTACCTATAAAACTATAACTATCTAAACAGGATGACATTTACTTTATAGGTTCATGACTTCCTTTCTTTAAAGTTAGCTAAGAAGAGAGTAAAGTAATTACAGTTCTCTTTTGATTGATTAAACATGACATATATGCTAATATGAAAGTAACTTCTGTCCTTTGTTACCCAAGCTTCTGGTTTAAAGCAATTTTGAAGATAACAGATATAATCTCATCAGTGCTGCCATTTCTAACGTATATGCCAAGAATGTAATTCCTCTGCCTTTTTTCTCCTGCAGAGAAAGCATATTTTATCCTTCATGTTTTAAATTTTGGATACAGAAGTCAGATGATATTACAACCATAAATCCCCTGTTTCTTTGCCATTATATGTCAGGAAATGTCTGTGCCACCAGTAGAATAAATAGTGCTGCCTTTTCACAAAGGTTGTCCCACTGATTTGAGGGAGATTATTTGACTGAATAAGGCTGATGTGAAATAGCCCAGCAGGGAAAAAAGAAACACCTGCTAAGTTTCACTTGGAAGCACTCTACACTGCATAACTGTGTCCATTAGCTTCACCTTCTTGTAGATCTGGCTCCTGCATCAGGAAACGCTCTCTGTAACTGAGGGACTGAACTTCCATAAAGTTTTCCCTCCCTTTTCTCAGCCATCTTCTAATTCTTCACATTGATGCCTCTAAACGCTCTAAATTGTTTCACTTCAATATCAGTATAACACTTATAGAGTACGGATGTGTCCCCTTTTTGCCACCTCTCCTGTAAATGATAAAGATTCAAGCCTCTTGGAGGCTTTCCTTACATGAAAGACCCGTCAGTTCTCAAATTATCTTCTTGTGTCCCTTTTTGTTTTCTACCTCCATCCTGCATTTTCTGCAATTGTTGAGGCCAAAACAGAGCATGACATTCTAGCTGTGGTCACACTAATCCTAAATAAAAATGCACTCTCTCAACTTGCAGAAGACATCCCAAAAATACATTCACCAAATAGATGTGTGTGTGGTTTTTTTCCCTAACACTGCATCATATTACATACTTAAATTAAACCCAGTGGACCAAATTCCTCCCTGGATTAAGTTTAGCAATGTAAGAGAGAATTTGGACCAATAGCTATTAATATTTCCTTCCCTGAAGCAATGCTCTTTTACTGTATATGAATATTTTCCTACAGCTTATTAACTTCAAGCAGAAACTTGGGAGGAATGCAGCCCTGCTGTGGAGATCTCCTAAGTCTACAAACAAACAAACAAGCACCCTCTCTGTCAGAAGTCTTTCCCGTTTCTGTTCCAGCCTCACATCTCTCCTACCACAAAGATGCCCGACACTGCAGGCTAATGCCTGATCTGCAGCAGAGTACTGCTAACGCACAGAAAATGGATTCTTTTGTCATATTGGTTTGGAGATGGTGACCCTCTAGGTAAAGTACAAGAAGATGTCAGAGGATATTTTCTGTCTTTGATCATGTGCAAACTGTAACACAGGCAAAACTGGCAGCTGGGAGGACAGCATGGTCTGGGGACAGGGGAAACGGGCTGTGTCCTCTCGCCTCCAGTAGCTGCCCAGGCATGGCTGGCAATGGGGGCTTTCAGTGGGCAGCAGCTCTGAGCTGCTGCCAGAGAAACAGTGGTGCACAACTACTCAGCAGATTAAACCCATCTCATTTTTTATGATGTTTAAAAACCTACACAAATGGAGAGTAGAGATTTCTTAAACGTTGTTACCAAAGTACCAGACCAGCTTGCACTATTTCAGGGGCTCTCTTTTTGGCTTCCTCCCTCTGCATTGCCAGTTCCCTTTGCTATTTTTCTTTGTTAGCTCTGCTAGCCTTGCCATGGTTTTGTGCTTGATGTGTTATACTTGCAAGGTGTAACAAAAAAGCAGCCTAACTCCATTGCTTGGAGGACTGCAAACTACTAAAAAAGGCTTCCAAGGCATAAAACCCCATGTTTGAAGTAGAGGCTTGTTACTGGAGTAGAAGAGAAAGGTATTTCGGTTTCTATTTTCCCTCCCTCCTCCCCACCATTATTTCCTACGGTACAAGCACAAATCACTTAAAATAAATTAATATTAACTAAACATCAGTATTTACAGGGCACTATCTTAGGTCAATAGACCTAAGGTGAAAGCTTTCATAAATAAGAATAAGAAAAATAAATGTATCCTTTTAGACAATCCAGTTTATATAAACATTAAGATCTGCAACACTTATAAATGGCATTATAGTGATAGTGCCACAGAAATACAGGGGTGGATCCCTGACTTTTGTACAGTATTGTATCACCTCAGTTTTTTCTTGGCACAATGCTAATTTACATTAGTTAAAGATCCAGAACAGTTTTCAGGAGGAGATGACTGATTCATGAAGTCTAAGTGACTGAATACAGAAGTAATTCATTAGCTCCATGCTGTATATGAAAGCTTGACCAGAGATGACTGCAAAGGACTGCATATGTAGGCTAAAAAAAAAGCCAAAGACAGAATAAAATTTAAGAAAGCTCATTGCTAATTTGCCTAGAGTTTAATAGTAGACTTGCAACTTAATTTATTTTGGCATGACTTTAAGCAATGCAAGAGAAAGAAATGGAATTGCAGCAGTATAGCACTGGCTATGTGTCCCATTTTTCTGGAAGAAATAAATTTTATACTGAGTTATCTTTGCTCATATATTGTCCAGATAAACTTCCTCTGTCGCATATGCTTATTTTCAGTTAAGCTCATCTCCACTCTGATGCAGAAAACATGTCTATTTTCTGTGCTCCTATTTTGGGTTTAGCTGTAGCTCCTTTTGATCATTAGTAACATGGAAAAAGTCCTACAGTAAGATAAAATACATAGCCAAAAGAGCCATGATATGTCCCCAGTGAGTTTATTTTGGTTCCAAAGTCACAAATTTCTCCTTCCTTAGTCTACACTTAAATTAATATCAGTACTTTAAATCCAAGGTGATCATTATTACATGATTTACTTCTTAGAAAGTCTCAGAACAAACGCAAACAGTGCCCACCTTCTCCACTAGTGTGCCCCTGACAGTGCCTAATTCCACATGTTGAGGAGGATGGTGCAGAAGACAGCACATGTGTAGAATGATCTTTCCTTGCTATAAGCTCTCCAGGCTTCTGGAAGTCATGGATTGATTTATTGAAGAGATTGCTGAGGTCCTTCCTTCCCCATCCAGGTCTGCATTGGTGAAACATTGCTTAACCTGTTTCCAAATTGTTCATTAAGGGTACCCGCAAAAGGATTTAAACAGTTACCGACAGTGCAGTACTTATAGACCTTGTGTAGATGAGCTGCTAGTGTCTGACGTTTGAAATAATTTTGCTTTTTTATTTTTTTTAATCTGGCTACTTTTCAATAGTCTCTTTTCAGAACGGTCAAAGGTGTTTTAAATTATTTTTTCTTTCTTTGTGAGCAATGTGTCTGAAAAGCTCTAATAGATTAGGGAAGCATGTTTTTCTTTGCTAGATAGACACTGTCTTTATTCTATTATGATTTTCATTTATTTATTTTTGTTTCACAATACCCTTGATATTAAGAAAAGAAATTGGTGTTCAATTCCCAGGATCTTCTATAGCTCTCTTATTAAAGATAGTCACTGGTGATCAGGCACAGTTGTGGATTTTAATGAGTCTGAATTTTAGGGTTTTTAGCAGTTCAACCATTTTATTCTTAAGCTCCTTTGGAACCCTTGAAAATATATTCCCCTATTTTAATAAATGCTTATTCTCTAATTCTTTTCCTTCTGTTCCAGTATGTCCTCTGTTGATATTGCAGCTTCTGACAGTACCTCATCTTTATTTCCAGAAAAGAGAAGATATGTCACACAGCATCCTCTGTAGTGAAGACAAAGGCAAAGAAATTATTTAATTTCTCTGCAATGTCTGTATATTCCTTAATTGCTCCCATTAATCCATGGTAGTCCAACAGACACACAAATGTTTTCAACGACTTTCTAGGCAATCTATCAAATAATGCTAAAACATTGCTTTAGGTAAGATACACATTATGATTTGACATATGTTTTCACATTTTTCATAAGTAACTCAATGCAATCTAGGTAAATCATTTTGCACAGACAGTCTATATGTGATATTTAATTTGGTCTGAAAGCAGAGTAGTCCAATTGTCTCGTCACAATTGCTTCTATATATTCCTGCTATTAATAATGCCTAACACTTCTCAATTGGTGATTCCAAAGCTTTTTACAGATGTGGATAGATATTATTATTTCCAGTTTTAGATACTAGAAAATGAGTTTATGTTTGCGTGACATGCGGAAGACCCTGGAGTTGCTTACAACTTGGGTGAGAACCCTTCCACAAATCCTTGTCATGTTGATATCTCCAGGAGGGCTGTATCCACCCCCGCTAGACCTATGAGTTCATCATTTTCTCCCAGCCTTCAGTCCCAGGCCACTCTTTCTTAGATCATTAGTATAATCTGACAACACGGCCATGTACTTCTCAAAGACAACTCTTTTGGCAAAATGAAAACAAGTTATGTTGTTTCTTAGTAAGTGGTAAAAATATTTTTTCCCTAGACAATTATTAAGAATTTGTAGACAGCACGGGAAAAATGGAAAAGAAAGACTACTCTCTAACTGTAGTCATAAATTACATGAAGTACATTTCATTATAAAGCACTACATTTTTTTCTAACCCTTTATGAATTCTCTCCATTTACCCTGGGGGGTTGTAATGTAAACTGACATCTTATTCTCTTCTCAGAAAAATCACTAACATTCTCTTACAACATTTTGCCTAGGTATACAAACAAGCTAATAAAAGCAACATAATGTACAACAGAAAGAAGACTCTTTATGAAAAGGAACACTATACCATCTATATCGCTGTGACTGAAAAAGGTAAAATATTACATGTACTAAAGTAATGATGGCTGGCCACCTATCTATTTTGTACTACTAAAAGGAGTATCAGTATGTTTCTGCTGATGTATAACTCCCTTAAAGAATAGGTTAGAAGTATTAAGTTTTTACTATTCTTATATGATGGGTAATATTGTTATGACTTACATTGTTTGACAAAGAAATAACACTTTCATTTTGCTTAGCTCAAATATTTGTGAGGAATTTTCATCTTTTCTTTGTGTTTGAATCAGTTAAGCAGCTCAAAGGCAACTTTTCTCCACTCCAAGTTTTGAATAACAGAAAACTGGCTTTATACCCTTGGGCTACTTGGGTTTAATATCAAATTCTTACCTTGCACAAGGTCAGGAAAAAAAAAAAAAGCTTATAAAATTGGACTCATATGAAAAATGAGTTTCTATCTTTTAATACTACCAAACAATCTGCAAATTATTTAAATTAAGACAACCAGCACTCCAACATCTGCAAGCAAAATGCTTAAATGCCAAATGCAACTTTACTGGCATAAGAAAATAATAAGTGGAGTTCAATTTGTGTCAGCATAGCTCAGAAAAATAAGATATCATGTCTTGCTGTCTGCTTGATGTCAGCTTCTCAGATTCAAACCCTAATGCCTCATCTTAGGCTGTCCTTACTGGAGGCTGCCAAATAGCAAGGTTCAGCCAGAGTTCATGCAGCTACTACAAAATAGCTTTTTTTTTTTTTTTCCTTCTCCTTTTTCAATCATTATGAACCTTCTGCTTTATATTGTACACACTTGATTATATCTATCCTTGAAATGTATACAACTCTATTAGCCTCTTCTCCTATTCTTTTAACATACTGTAAATTCCTTTCTGTGCTTAGTTTGTTTTACAGCTTACAGAATTAGGCTTTTAAACTTTCACTGCAAAGAGGAGATTAAGTTGTGTGATTGGCTACAAGAGGAAAACAAAGGAACAGAAATCTATATTAATATAATAAAGAAACAAAAATATGAACACTTTTAACACTTCATAGACTCTTACTACTTTCCTACTAAAATATGTAGACACCATCACAATCAGGCTGCAAAGTATCTGGAAGCGGGTTCTTCCTAGAAAGGGAAGATTAGCACCTTTCTAAAATGTCCCTTTTTTTTGTCCTAAGAAGCCTAAATCTCCTTCTGCTTATAATCTCATCTCTCATTCATACTTATATCGATATTCCAACTGAGACATCACGCTAGCTTAAAATGAGCAATTTGTATTGTTTTATTTTCTTAAATTGTGTCAAATTCGCTGTATATGAAAATACTCTGAGTGGAAGTTGGGGGACAGTTAAGCAAAAAAATTTATGATAATACATATAGTTTAGTGCTCTCAAAACTTTCAGGTCTTACAGTAGTATTTCAGGGAACTCAGAAGAGCCTGTTGTAATCTGCTTCCAGTAAAAAAAAAAAAAAAAAGACCCAAAACAAAACACTTGCAGGCTGGAGCATTAAAGTCATGATGTACTAACACATATATTTTGAAGATAACATGATCCTTCCCTAAAACAGTGATTGAGTTTTCTGAACACTTCAATCATAATAAATATGCAGACACAGAGATACATCTATATACATGCAGAAACTCGTACAAAACGTAAGAAAATTTGTTTTCTTACAGTGCTGCAAACACTAAAGTCACAATAATTTTATATTAACTACTTAGAAGCTATGAAAAACAATTGCCTTAGTATTTTCTGAAATATGATAAAGATTTTATAAAATGTTTCTTTTTGTTGCATTTTATTCCATTTCTGACTTGCTGTCCTGCTTTAAAGGAAACAAGTTTCTTCACTTAAGCTCATTCATTCTAAACTTATCTGGTATGAATTACTGAAACAGATTTGCAATATTCAATGTCTGAACAGATGAAACACTTTAATACCTTAGATGGCTCATTTCTGGAATCAGCCAGAGTGACATATTCCCCAAACTTTAAAATATTTTTTACAAAATTCAAAGGCGATCAAGATTAAAATTCCCAAATGTGTATTCTGGAAACCTTCCAAAAACATTCAGTCATTATTGGATATTGTCTTGATTAAAATTCCTGTTGGTTTGTTCTATGGTTAAAGAGTAATCTTGTATCTTAGCTTATGGAATGTATTCATATCATGTGACATCTATGAAGTCTGAACTAATATAAAGAGATCTCTCTCACTACACAGCATGGGAAAAGGTTTAGAATGTTCAGATTTCAGCAAAAGCAGTTTGTAGAATGTATTTTTTACTAACATCACCACTTAGCTACTTCAAAACTTCCTTCAGGAACAGCGAAAAGTTTGTTTCTAAAGATCTCATACCCATTTTTGAAAGAGTGCAACTGAGAATAGCATGTGGACTATCTAGTATTAAAACAAGAATTATTCCTTCTCCTTTCTGTAGCTATACTTTCCACAAAAGCATCATTTGTTATAGAGAAGCTATAGTCACTCTTGACCTAACTGAACCACTTTACTTAGTGTTTTAAAAGTTCAAAAGTAATCCAGAAATACTCCCATTCTCAGAATTTATTTCCCATGGCCTGTAGGATGGTTCTCCCAGAACATCCGAGAAGAAGGGGCAGTCTTGTGCATGGGTCACCTCTACAAGGGAAGGGCAGATCCAAGATCCTACGCTGACATTCTCACATCTAAAACCGTGCCTTTAAGTAGTATTTAATGATTTAATTATTTCAGTGTTACTTAAATATTTTTAGGTGTTTATCATTTATTCCTGGTATGTACTCCCTTTACTAACTGAGAATTAATCTTCAATCTGAGTCTGATATTTCAGTATTGACAAGAGATTTGTTTTTTGTGTTTCCTAGAAATAGTAAATCTGGAAATTCCTGTTTGTATCCCATGAAGCTGTCCATGCAAAAGTTTCAACATTCACCACCACAGTTAGCTTTTTAAAAAATCAGTATTTCCCTCCCCAGATTTTTTCATTTAGAATTCCCCAACCACTTCATCAGTTCAAAATTACATCCACTTTAGACCTCTTTCCAAACAGAATTTTGCAAATAAAATAAAATAATTTCAGAATAGGAAAGGGGAAAAATAAACATTTTTTCGGGTTTCTTGAGGGACTGTATTAAGTATATAGATAGCCTTAAATAATTGATTTGTGTGATATTACTTAAAAATTGCAAGATTAATATGAGTGGATTAGAATTAGTAGTCTCAGAACATCTCTATAGAAAATTTGACTTAATCTTTGACATGAAAAATACTCTGTATTTTCTATGAAGTTCTCATGCTGTATATATATATATATTCTTTTTTTCTACAGAGTCAAATATTTTAACAAAGCTAATGTGTCATTCCATGATGCTCATGACTGCCCAGATTTTCAGGAATCCACCTTATGCCCACAATATTACGTCTACATCTAGCAATTAGTACTGTAAGTGGCAGATAGGTGCTTTCTTGAGATGAGCACAATATGGAAAGCTAGTTTTGAAATTGGGATCTATGCAATAATTTTTTTCTTTGCACAGGCAGTTAAAGGGCAATATGCAGAACACATGGAAATCCCAAGTTGAGTAAAATAATCTTACCTTGCTTCATCTGCCCTTGAACTTAATGTACATCCATTCGTCAGCCTAAAAAGTGACTTGTATATTCCAGAAAACCTGAAAGACAGCAAATATGTCAAATTCTGTGCTTTATAATCTTCTCCTCCTCCCCCTTTCAGGTATGTTTTGTGATTGTCTCTTGACTTTTTTCCAGTCTGTCTACCTGTTTATCTAATTACAGTGCTCTATTTTTGACCAGGATGTCATGGAAGGCATATTGCCCCAGAGGAGTTTTCCCATTTCTAAAATGCCATGTTGCGAAGGCGAAAGCTCTCTGAGTTTGAGTAGATAGGACTCTCATTTGAGAAAGACAAGAGCTGGGTGGAGTCAGAATTCCCCCCTTAGCTTTGAAATAATACCAGTATCTCTCTCTGAACCAACAGCATAGGATCCTGCTGTGTAAAAACTCAGTGTTCACTGCAGTGATGTCCCTCAGGCCTGTCTATCAACCCTTATGCTTTTGATCTCTCTGATACCCTGAATTTTTGGCCTTTCAGAGCAAGCTGTGGCAGCTCTGGATCTTCTGTGACTCATCAGGATGAGTGTTGGGCCAGATTTCCTTCTGGAATTTCCTCCTGTCCATGCTGTGGACAAGCAACGTCCCAAGATCGCAGTTTAAAGAAGAATGGAAAAAATGTTGGACTTTCTCTGGAGTACCTGAAATCTAACAACAGCCCAACTATTACTCTTTTTGTTCCTGAAGCTTAGTCCACTTCTCAATTCCAGAGTCTTCCTCAGAAGAACTTTTCTGATATTTGGAAATGTACTAACATTTACCTACTGACCGCAGAAAGATTTTGATGGCTGTAAAACAGGATTTGAGAGTAAAACCATACATCATCATTTTTTCTTGGACCTCCCTTGAGGTCTTCATATCCATAATATCCAACTCTTGACCGCTTTCTAGCTATCATTGTTCTTGTCCACATTGCAGTTACTGCAACACAAAGCTTTCTGCCCTGTCACATCTATAACTACTCTGATGGTATTCACTGCTGGGGTTTGTAGCTTCCTGTGTTGGCTCATACTATTTTCTTGAACTCCGAAGTCCCAGCTTGAGCTCAGGAAGTCACCAGGCAGCAGGTCAGCTGAGACTGGTGGAGCAGGTCATAAGAAAAGTGCTCTATTTGTTCACTTATTCTTCTGCTGTCCTTCAGGCATCATCATTAAACTTATTTTATTTCCTCCTCATCATATCCCAACTAGCTCAGACCTGGCCAACAGCATCTTCAACTGTCTTTGAAACCTCCTTAAATCTTGGCAGCATTATCAAGCAGATGGCACCATGGTAGAGTGAGCACTGGCAGGAGAAAACAGGCTCCAGCACATTGGGTACCAGACACCTCAACATAGACACTGATCAAATTATCTTGGAGTCAAGACATTAGGCTATGACAGACTCACTATGGCTACTTATTTCAATGTTTTTAATTTATCACTGCTAAAGCCTTCTACATTGTAGAGTGAGATTCTAAAATGTGGGAGTGAGACATGTTTCCTTCAGGTGGTGGAGAACTGAGAAAGAGATAACAGCATTGCCCTGCCTGTTTTTTAGCAAAATATAGACTCAACCAGTGAGACACACATCAGGACGTAATTACATGCTGGGGTAGCTAAAGAAGTGATCTCTCTCTCTCTCTCTCTCTTTTTTTTTTTTTTCCTTCTCCCATATATTGAAATTGGAAGAGTGGAATAGATTTGGAAACTTACAAAGTTATCTTAATAACCTAGGAGTCTAACTTTCAACATCAGGGTTCCTAACCATAGATTTAGTTTACTTACGTGAGTCACAGCTACTCAAGCAGATTAGTTTTATTGACTTGAGTGATAATATTTCTGTAAGCACGATTTTCTCCATTTTTTTTCCCCTTGGTATATTTTTTGTGATATTCTGGAGGCATTTTAAACACATTTTGGATTTGCCATTTGATCATACGATTAATTATTGCTCATTTTACTGCTAAGTACTTTGTGGTTGCTGGGTGACATAGCTTTGCAAGGCTAAAAGATATTTAATGTGCCAGCGAATGAATAGTAACGACTGTGAGCATTCACTCTAGCTTTTGTTCTAAGTGTTGTTGCTTTCTTCTCTTAACACTTACCAGGTCTTTAACACCATTGTTTTGATCTTGTTGCTACACTGTTGAGAGTATTCACATAGAATGTGTATTTAGTTAAGCAGTTAAGGCTTTGTT
The DNA here is from genome assembly GCF_013377495.2 of Cygnus atratus. Lineage (NCBI taxonomy): Eukaryota > Metazoa > Chordata > Aves > Anseriformes > Anatidae > Cygnus > Cygnus atratus. The sequence continues at coordinate 30,976,953 of NC_066367.1, forward strand.
TTAAATATTACTGTCTTCAGGCCCTCAGGGAGATGAAATGTATGCTCCGATTCCAACCACAGCGAAGAAGCAGCTGGTGCACTAGTACAGAGAAAGTGGAGACGCTAGTCAAGAGAATTACGAGTGCACTGGATTAGGATCTAAATCCTGGGTGTTCCTTTAGCGGTACATAGAAATGAGTGATACTGATGAAATCATTAAATCCTGGATACTGTCTCCTTTTCTGACAGTCAATACTATAATTGCTGACTGTTTAGGGTAAGGGATATATAATATAGTGTGAATGCGTCACAAAGTACAAGGGAAGTTTCAGGACCTATAGCTGGAACAGGCTCTAATCTTAGCAGAGAGTGCATTTGCAATTAAATGGAAAAAATGGCTTTCGATATTTAATTGCAAACTCAGCATTTATCTCTGGATTTATGAAAGTTTGTTTCCCTATTACTTTTCCTACAGAAATCGTCCTCAGTGATACAAAGAACATGTGCATACACCTACAGCCTCTATAAACAGTGCTGCTATATAAGAACACAAGGATGACTGCACTGGGCCAAACTGTGTAAACTTGTAGCATCTGGTTATGACTGAAGTGAGGAGTTCCCACAGCTTCTCTTTGCATTTTATGAAGAACCACTTCCTTCTGTTTATTCTGAAGCTGCTAGTTGCTGGTTTTCTCAGGAGCAGTGGAAAAGACTGTGGGCAACTGTCTTCTATTTAGCCTGTCCAGGTCTCCATGAGTTTATAGACATCCTCATTCACCTTTTATTTTTTTATTTTTCCAGATTAACAATCCCTTCTCTACAGTCATTCCATAATTCTGGTGGTTGTTACTGTCTTTCTTTTAACATTCTCCAGTTCTAGAATAAGCTTTCTTCAAATGAAGGCAATGGGAATAAGGGATTAGAGCTATATAAAATGTTTAAGATGTAGGAGCACAGCAGACACAGAGGCATAGTGATAATGCACATTTCATTGTCTTTTCCTTTCCTAATATTTTCTAGCATTGGTTTGCTGTTTGGCCCCTGAGTGGTGAGCTGACATTTTCATAGAGGTATCTGTCATTCCTTGGCTCCTGATTGGTAATGATCAGTGAGAGTCCACCACTGATTTTGTACAGCCAGGATTATTTTTTTTCCTAACATACATTCACACTTATTACAGTGAAAGTAATCCACTACTTCATCAGCCTGTCACTCAACATCATAAGTGTCTTTCACAATTCTGGCTGCAAGCCTTTCCCTTTATTGACACAATATTGAGAAATATTTCTCTGTTACACCTTCACTATCCACCCCAAAATGAACCTTCAGCTCTGTGTTCCATGCAGGTGCTCTTCTCCATGGCTTATGTACAAAGTTTTTTCTTCACTGAGAAATTCATTTTAGTGGGAAAGTATCTTAACACAGTGCCTGCTATAAATGTTGAGTTTCTGTTCTGAATTTACTTATTTCTTCTCTCTTGCCTACACACAATAAGTTGGTTCAGTTTGTTTACGAAGAGCCCAAATATTGTGGAGCCTGTTAGTTGTGTTCTCTAGACACTACTGTAACACATAAAATAAAGCAGCAAGAAAATATATTGCCCTTATGACAAAGCAGTAATTCCTCATAAATACTTTGCCACTAATATTAAGAATGTATTTGTGTATTTTTAGATGTTGCTAGGGAGAAAAGCGTTTTGATCTTTTCTAGAAAAGAAAAGATTAAGCATTCTGTCTACATTTGATTTTCATTTCATCTTCCCCATATATTCTATTTCTTTCTCTGGAAGTCAGCCAGCAAGCCAGCTCCATGTAACTACCTTCTTCCTTCCAGGCCTCTAAAAGGATTTTGTTTGAAAAAGATGTTTATGGTGCTTATACCGCTCATTCTCTGTTCCTTTTTCTACTCCATTGTCTGCTTAGGTTGTGAGTTATTACTGGGTGTTTGTACAGAGCCTGGCACAATGTAATCCTGCCCTTGTGCAGATGTGTAGGTACTGCACTAATAAATGTAATTATTAATTACAATATATATTAATGCTATTTGCTTTAAGGTATTTAATTAAAAAACAAAATTGTAAAGGTTTTTCATCAGGTGCTGACACACTTGCAAGTTTGGAGGGGTTCAGTTTGAGTACTTATAGAACAGGATTAAAGTTTAGAGGGAATTTACTGGGATTATCCAACTAGTATTCTGTGTGTTTTTTTCAGATATTTGCTCAAAGTGGTACAATTCAAAGAGACATGTGCAAACCTGAGGCATACAAACTTATTGTTGACTTTAAAAAAAACCACAAGCTTTAAAGATTTCTTTCATCATTCAGTTTGGTCCCACACTGGTAGATCATCATTGTAAGTGTCCTTCTTCGTGGACATCATGTGCTTTCTCCAAGGGCAGTCTTGTACATCTGATATTTAAAAAATAACCATTGAAAGGTCTGACACTTTTAAATGATATCATTACATTTAAATTACGGACAGCTCATGATGTCTTACACTGGAAGGCAATAAAAATTGGCACACAAAGATGATCTCCCCAGTCAACAATAAAGTTTGTTATATGACATAGTCAAAATTACTCTGCAAATTCTCAGCTGATTTCCCAATGTTGTCACTTGGTAAGACAAAATGAACCAGTTCATTTTCTTTACTTCTATGATTTGAAAACAATATTGGTTGTGATCCCATATTTTATAAGTACTCTGGATGTTTTGAATCTATTCTGCAGACTTGGTCTCTGTACATTTCTGTTGATTTAACTTTTTTTAAAGTTATGTTTTTAGAAGCATGCCTCATTTACAAATCTGGCATTTATTACTTTCTGTTCAGCTAAGTTGGACTACATTTTCAGTTTTGAATCCTGTGTGATCACTTTACAAATGAATTAAAAGGAAAATAATTACTTTTTAAAGCATGCATGTTTGGAATTCCTTTTGGCTTTAGACTATATTGAAGTCATGTTTCTCACCACAGACATAAAAAGTTATGCCTTTTCTTTTTTTTTTTTTTTTTCCAGAAATACATTCAAGGAATATTATATATGCAGCTTCATTGAACAGTTGGTTTGCCATGTGAATTTTGCGACCAAGAAGGATAAAAGCATAAATCTGGAGCACTTACAAGCCTTAAACGCATGCATGAAGTATATATACAGATTCCCCCAATACTAGATGATACTACACCTGGAAAAAATTTAAATGTAACATGCTTAAAGAATAAAACTAAGCAAAAAAAAAAAGTCAGCCTTTCTATATATTTTAGATTCCATATTTTTAATAACTGCAAAGTATGTTCATGTGAGGAAAACTATTATTTTTTTAAACAAACAAACAAACAAAATAACTAAATTTGTAGATAAAAAGTGGTATTTTTCTGACTTGCCATTTGGAATTATGAGGTTGTTAAGACAAACGCTAATCTTTTAAGTACACAGTTACCACTAGGTTTAAAATCTCTGCTAAAAATGTTTTCTTTCACAGTTATTTCTGTGTTCAACCACTGAAAAGGAAAGGAGACATGAAAGGAGAAAGGAAAGGAGAAAAAAAAAACAAAGGAGAAAGGAAAGGAGAAGGGGAAGGGGAAGGGGAAGGGGAAGGGGAAGGGGAAGGGGAAGGGGAAGGGGAAGGGGAAGGGGAAGGGGAAGGGGAGGGGGAGGGGAAAGGGGAGGGGGAAGGGGAGGGGGAAGGGGAGGGGGAAGCGGAGGGGAAGGGGAAAGGTGGGAAGGGGAGGGAAGGGGAGGGAAGGGGAAGGGAGGGGAGGGGAGGGGAGGGGAGGGGAGGGGAGGGGAGGGGAGGGGAGGGGAGGGGAGGGGAGGGAAGGGAAGGGAAGGGAAGGGAAGGGAAGGGAAGGGAAGGGAAGGGAAGGGAAGGGAAGGGAAGGGAAGGGAAGGGAAGGGAAGGGAAGGGAAGGGAAGGGAAGGGAAGGGAAGGAAGGAAGGGAAGGGAAAGGAAGGAAAGGAAAGGAAAGGAAAGGAAAGGAAAGGAAAGGAAAGGAAAGGAAAGGAAAGGAAAGGAAAGGAAAGGAAAGGAAAGGAAGATTCTGAGACAGTCGGAAAAACTATTCTAAAATATGCAGAAGAGACTGTCAAAATATATCCAGTTTGCACAGACCACAGGTAGTGAGAAATGTAGAGAATTCCCCTGCAGTTTGACATGTTTCCGATTCACTACTCCATCAGCACAGCATCCTGCAGTTTCTCCAGCTTGTTCCTGACGGCAGGTGGGTATGGAAGCCTAGGAGCTAGCATTATTGTGTTTTCTCTTCTGGGGATACTTCCATGAGAGAAATCTGCTCCAATGCAGAAAACCCATAAAAAATCCAGTGCATTAACCTCCTAAAGTTTAACCTCCTCAAGCACTGCTGGGTAAATCTCTGCAGCTTACAAGTGATTCCATCCAGCTGTATGGAGAATCCATGTTCATCCTTCCCTGAAACTCTCAAATAAATGCACCAACACATCAGTTTTCATCCTCTGGGATGGAGCCAGTTTTCGAGAGCAGTTCAGCAGCTCCTTTCCAGCCTGTGTAGGATGATACCTCCTCTGCTTCCTGATACTGTGTCTCCCAAACAGTGGGACACTTCTTGAAGAGAAGGCTTAAGAGCAGGTTAGATCTTTCTACCATATGGTGGGACTCCTAAATACTGGCAACAAACTGCAAAAGGAGGCCCGTGAAGAGAACTCTTAACAACAGACCTAGCTACAGATGGTGTTTTAAGCAAAAAATACCACTGAGGTAAAGAAAGCACAATCTGCATCTCAGTCATGAATACACATGCTCTGAAGGGCTCCTCTTTCTCTGCAAACCCTTCAGCTACTTCAGTTCCAGAAGGTTACTTGATGAAGACAAAGAAATCTGAATTTAAAAGGTTGTTGTGTTGAAAAACTTATGTCCAGAATTTTTGAAATGCCTGGCATTTCCTAACATTTTCAAAGGGATGCTAAAGATCATTAAACTTAAAAACAAAACAAAATAAAACCACAACATTGTGTGTATGTACACTAACATGACACAGATGCAATGGCTGTTGTTGGAAAAATCAGCATTTTCCAAAGATCCTACCATAGAGTTCATTTCTCTGCTAAGAGTATTGGAGTAAAGAGTGGAACATCAAATTTTTCTGTTTTAATTTAGCAGATACTATTTTTTTAGAAAAAAGTGTACCATAAATAAGTTTCTCATTGTATAATCATATTCCAGTATTCACACGAATTGGAACATTTCCTAATTCCTGCCTAATATTAAACAGCAACAATACAGATCAAAGATAATGCATACAAATTTGATATTTACAGTGTCTCCATGCCTACAAAGAAGAGGAAAAGTGATACTGCTGTATATAAACTAGAATTATGGCATTTTCAAGGATCAACTACCTAAATAGTCAACATGTGCACAAATATAAGTTTAAATAGCTGCTTATTAAAATATGTAGTAAAATATGACAGTGTACTGACAGTTAATACATTAAGGGTTTATTAATCTATCTTCAGAATAAAACTATCTTGTATGCAGGCACTATCAGATGGCTGGTTTTAGCACATATATGTGTATCATTGTTTTAAATCTGCATTTGCTAGGTTTTAATCATGAACCATACTTACTTCCATTAAAATAGCTATTTTGTGTAATTGAATAGCAGGAAGTAATAAATACTCAGTCCCAACAGTGTTTGGATACCAAAATGTAGGTGACTGATAATCAAAAAACACATTTATCAGTCTCTGTAAATAAACACCAAAATATGAACTGACAATTGGGAAGCAGAGACATTTGACAGCTTTAATGCATGCCAGCAGGATGCCTGATGCCAGAAACCCAAATGAAGTGTTTGCTTCTGCTTAAGACAAATGCTGTCCCATCATCAGTGTCTCAAGGTAGAGAAATACTCAGAAAGAAGATCAAAAGAAAGCAGTGGGTTGAGGCTATAATCAGAGTACTAAAGTCAATGTTGACGAGAATCAAAGCTGGCTACAATTCAAGTTTGTGCTAGGCAGATGTTTATTATTTTGCCTTTCTCTCTCACTGGTGCTTAAAAGCAGAGCTGGTGCTCTCCCAGAAGTGAGAGGAAAACCCAAGAAATACTCAGAACAAAACTGTAAAAGGGCTCTTCTCTGGGAGATCAGGTAAAAAATAAACTGTCCACACTGGGGCAAAAGTTCAAGTCTTGTGGAAAGGGAGTTTGTTGCTGTGAGTAAAGGCCACCAGGGCAGCTGGAGATGAGTGTCTATGATGCTCTTGCCTCTACTAAAACAGTGACAAAATACCTTAAAATTGCTTTGCTGCCTAACGTGGGGATCTACTACATAGACAAAGGAGGAAGGCAAAGGCTTTTATATCTCATCCTAAACCACATTCCACTCCCAGCTAGAGAGCCTGTGAAATGATCATTAGATTGCTTCCAATGAGAACAATTCATATGAAGTAAACCAGTTCCTGAAAACTGTTCAGGGACAGTTCTCCATGAAGACATTATGGCAGGAATACAATGCTCATATGGAACGAGGATAGTTTTATTCTGTTTCAGCAATGCCCTGCTAAATAGTGTTCCCTGAATATCCCTTAGAAGAACTTATCTTGAACATACTTAATGTGAGCAACCTAATGCTTTGAGACTACTATATCTTTTTTATATTCAGTTTATTGACTACATAAAGAATTGCTTTCCAGGTGCTAAACTTTCCCTCCACAGTTTCAATCCCATAGAGAATATATTTGTTTTTATTGACTTTCCATTCTGGTAGTTTTCTCTTCTGGCCTTGAAATTAATCTTTATCATGTTAGCATGTGTGTTTTTGGTGAGAGGTGAATCCTTCTGTATTTGGGAAGGAGTCTGCAGTATACAGATTTATATGGCACCATAACAAAACTACATCAATGGTGGTAGAGGTACCTACAGAGACTGATGGGTTTCCAAAAACCCCTTGTGCATAAAAATAAACAAATAGAACGAGTCATAAAGCCAATCATTGTATATCTGTGAGAATTTTGTGCTTGGTGTAATACTCTCTGAGTTCTGGTGCAATGACCAGATGCTTGAGTAGGATTCTGGGGATAGCCACTGCAGGATGGGGATGTGCAGAATAAAGAACTTCCACTTCAGAACTTTGTGGTTTTGTTCAGCTGAATGCCCATCTCTGAATGAATTCAGCATGGGATGGAAAGAACCTGGGATAAAATGATTAAACTAAGAGCAGCAGTTTAATTGTGAAATGGACAGCTAACTCAAAGCAAGCAGTCTGCACTTGGCTTACCCATCTGTTTCTGCATTTCGAGTGTTGGGAGCACACTGCCCAGCACAGGTGCTGCCAGCCGCTCTGTGCTGTTGTGAGGGCGCTTGCTCCTGAGCAGAGTGGGCTCAGGAGCTCATGCTGGGCTCATGTTTGTTCCTACACAAACATGTTCTTGCTGTCCTTTAAATCAAAAATATCTGCAGCCTGGCTTTTGTCTGAATGCAGAAGGAATACATAAATATTGCTGTTCTCCAGAAGTAGAAAGGGGGACCTTATCTTCCTTCCCTGCCTTTAAATTAGACTCAGGGTATTGAACACAAGAAATAGTAGGCAAGTAAAAACCTAAATGCCTTAGCTGAATTTTAAAACACCTCTCTGCCTCCTACACCTTTGAACCTCTGCTGTGTTAAACATCTTCCAGAGGTTTCTCCTGAGAGGTCCATGTCCGTCTGGTCTGACAAACCAAGGGCCCCCAGTTCCCATGGGTCTCAGGTTGTCACCAAGCCTTGGCAGGATTTGGTCCTAGGTCTGTGCCTGCTCCTCTGCAGTCTCCCATTTTACAGGAAAATGAAACTTCAGACAGTGCTCTGCCGATGCTAGTTTGACCCCTCCACACTCCATATACAGTTAATTAAATCTTTGAAGCCATTTTGACAGATATTTTCTTGAATGTATATAATTAAGTTTTAAATTCTTTCGTTCCTGTACATGTTTTCACTGGGGTCTCACAAATCATCTGGTCAGTTCCAGGGTTCTGATTAGGATCTTTCAAGGGAGTGGAGTAAAATGCAGGGAGGAAAGAAAATGGTACACATTTTTCTCCAACATATTAAAAAGTACTTTTTTTCTCCCTTTTTTTCTTTTCATTTTTATTTCTAAAAGCGTGTTTAAAGCCTATGATTCTCACCGGAGAAAAACAAATATGAAAAACCTATGTTCAGATTTAGTGTGAACTAAACTAAAAGTTTACCGTATTTGAACTAAAACCAGGAAATCCATTAGTATTAGTGGTACCAGCTGTTCTGTGCATTAATCCAAACTCTGCAAGGGGACACTGTAAGTCCTGCACTACAAGGTCAATACAGAATGGATAACTTTTATTTCAAATCAGTGAAACAAAGAACAAAAAGAAGTCTCAGAGAAACAAAGTGCTGTGCTTGTAACTCTTTCTGTAACAGCAGCCTTTTAAAATGAATTTGAAGAACTCCTGGAATAGGACTGCCCTTTGCTTTAGGGAATTATGCTTGCTCCATGTCTCAGCTGACTTCCTTCTGCCCTGCTAGGACAGTCCAAAGATCCAGTATTTAATAATAAAGTTCTGTTAGAAAAGACCAAAATCTCAAATTCCTGGTTCATTCTGGCTGAAGTTATGTTGTTGATCAGAGTTGGTGGAAATCTGAGTAATGAAGGGAAAAAAGAAAGGAAACAAAACTTGCTATTTTCCAGATGTTACCATTCTTTTACACAGTGATCTCTTTGCTCTACCAGCTCTTTAAGCCTGTTTTTCTGTTCTGGGAAAAATAATAATAATAATAAAAAATCCTTCTATAGGGTAACAAGAAGAAGTACCAACTTGAAGAGAAGTCAGCAATCCCACTTTCCATTATGAGGGCAAAGAAAAGGCTGGTAGTTAAAAACCTGTGCCTGTTCCAATGACAATTTCAGTGACTTCCAAATCCAAATTCACACTTGAAACTCATCTCTTCAGATTTTGCATTTGGTGTCCTGCTTTTTCATGTGTAAATAGTGTCTTCAGAGTTTGAGACCTGCAGAACTGGATGTCGGAATTGGTGTACTAATTCAGCCTCAGCTCCTCTAATTTGTTTGATACTTTCAAGAAGCTGAACTGATGTGTTGCAAGAAAGATTAAAGACACTTCACTTCCCATTTGCGTTAAATGTCTGCTAGTAAATAGTGCTGATAAGTAGAGATACAGCCTAAAGCAACATTCAGATGACTAGAGGGTTGCGTTATCTCCAGAAGCTCCCACTGTGGTGTCTTAATTTACATTTTGCAGTAAGAGTTTTGAATCCTACACAGTAATAAATGTGCAGGAGTAAAACTCACAGAAGGGAAGGAAATACTGGCATCCAACTTTACAACTTGGACAACACAGTGATAAATAAAACCTTCCATTTTCTGCAAATTGAATATTACACATAGTCCCTCCTCATAAATAAATAGTTGATATAAACACTCTTGGAGTTATTTCTTACCAAAAATGCATGACAATTCAGGGCATGCCCACATGTGTTTGACATATTTCACATGTGTAATTTATGTAGCTCCCACAGTCTTGGGGCAGAACACATGTGTTTCACACATGGACTGCACAGTCCATATTAGCCACGGTCCAAATAGGTTATAAGAAGTGGGTAGGCTGCAGATGCAGGGTTATATGCTGAAGCATGGCAACATTGAGAAATTCTATGGGAAACTATTGCTGTCACTTGGGACTGTGGGCAAAACTCCCACAAAGTTTTTGCAAAGACTGCAAAACAGAGGATGTAGCTCTCCTTTGTATCAGTTTGTGGGTGTGTCTCAGTGTATTTTGCATACTCTACTACTATCACTTCCTCAAGAGTGCTTTCTGGCAATATGCTCACTTTTCAAACCATAACTGATTAATCGGTGGACAAATGTCAGAGGTCACCTGAATAGAAAGAGGAGGGAGAGCCTGCCCTGTGGGTCCTGGTGTGCAAACAGCTTTGCTCTGGGAAAGAAGAATGTTGTTTTATCATAGGACAGGAGGACACTGAGGGGGTTTCTGAGCTTTTTCCCACCTCAAGGCAAGATCAGCAACCCTTTTGCAATCCTTCATGATATATGTCTAGCCTGGTTTTAGAGACCTTCCGGAAGGGACAATGCAGTCTTCTTGGGCTTCGTTATTCTTATTGTTGCAAAACTTTTACTAATACCTAATTATATAACTAAAATACACACCCATTACTTTTTGTCTTGCCCACAATGGATGTGGAGAGCAGGTTATTCTATTCCTTTGTGCAACAGAAACTTGAAGACTGTACTTCAGGTCACTTGTTCACTCCTCCCTTCAGGTTGAACAACCTCAGCCCTTTCCAGAGTATGATTTTTTGGGCCTCCTTAGTAGTTATGTGAATACCACTTTTATTTTGCTTTCTTATGAAAATATCACAGGAGTCATATCAAAAATTCTCATTAGAATCAAAATATATGACAATAAACCTTTCCTCCCTGTCCACAAATGCTGTTGTCCTGTCACAGAAGTTGGCTTGGGTTGGCGTAATTGTGATATCTCATACATCACATGCCATATGCTATGTAGGACTCTATTCATCCCTTTGCTATATTGTAAGTGCTTACCTGGAAAATCTGCTTGAAACAGGATTTTAACTCTTTGTTCTGGATTTTTCCAGGAATTCACATTAATTTGTGTGGTCTATAATTCCACCATCTCCTTCCATTTTGGGGAACAGGCTGTTGGCAACTGAGAAGATGTTAGTGTCATATATTTTGCTTATAGCAAGGTTTCTGCACTGTGTTTTCCATGATAGTTTCACAAGGAAGCTAAGGAACCATACCAGAACCACACACCTGCTCTTGCCTTGCAGCTAGCAGCTACCTAATACAGATATAACCTGGCACCCACCTTCTTCCTGTGGGGGACAGACAAATTAGGGCATGATTTTTTCTGAAGTCCTCTTCTTCTCACAAGGCATGGTTTGGTTGGCTAACCAGGAAAAATAATCAAGCAAATTCATTATTTTATCTACTTACATCAAAACTCAAATCCATGCCTTCACTTCCTATTCTACATATTTACACTAATGGGTGCTTTCACCTCTGAATCTGCTAGCCCACTGCTTAAACACTTAATCCACCAGGGCTAAAAGTATAAGCATTTGGCTAAGGTTGACATAAATATGCTGGTAGAAATTCAAAGATGCAAATGTTTTTACTGGATTTTTGAACAAGATAAACTTGCAGTTACAGGAATGTCCATGTGTACTGATGGTACATGCCTTAAGGACCATTCCTGCTTCAAAATCTTCTAATGTGTAACTGTCATCTCCGTAAGGCAAATATCTTCTACTAACGTACAACTACATCTAGTTTAGCTACAACTAAAAAAGTGCTGCTTGGGAAGCTCAAAACATCACCAAGAACTCATTTTCAACACATGGAGACAAAGATAGGAATATCTTCAGATTTTTGTATGAGACATTTCCATTAGATGTACAGTAAAAAGATCATAACGCAGCTCTCCACAGAGAAGACAATAAATATGAAACTACCAGAAGAGCACAATTCTTGTCAATTACAGATGCTAAATGACGAATAAATTTTAAAGAAGTGAAAAAGTTAGTTATTTGTTTTGTAACATTCAGAATCCAAAGCACCTTAAGATATTTCATCATCTATTTGTATATTTTCTGTTATAAAGCATGAGAAAAATCTTTCCAACTTCTCTTCCAAGAAAAGTTTTTTGTAATATTGATAATGATAATCCACCTAAGGATGTAAATGGGGAGAACATGCGAGAAGCCTAACTGGTATGAGACTCAGATATGTTTGACAGACTCATTTATAAGGTCTGTCATTTCTATGCAATTCTCCAACTATCTTCTAAGCTTACCTAATAATAAAATAATCTGTGATTTAAATGTCATGGCATCCTCCTCCAAAGCAAGTATGTTCTTTAATAAGATGGGTAAGCAGATTAAATACTTCACCTGAAGGCAAATAAAAAGACAAATTTGTAAGTAGATTCAAAGAAAGAAATCTCTCTAGCAAAGCACGGGACCACATTATTTAACAACTTCTACAGTCGACACCAATAAGAATATGTCTTCTGGCAAAATCTATCAAGGAAGTGGCCTTAATTCTAGACCTAATTTTCTAACCTTACAAACCAGATCTTTTCCTTTTTTTTTTTTTGTCTGTAAAAAAAAAAAAAAAGAAACCTGTCTGTAATAAATAAGAAAAACTCTTTTGAAATAAGTTGTCTGAAATCCATTTCAATTTTTGAGTGCATCCTCACCTTACCAGTAAATAGTATATAGATGTTCGCAGTAAATAGTGTATAGTATATTGTCTACCATATATTGTGTATAGTATCAACCTTCCCAATCAATCTTCCCAATATCAGTATTTATCACCGTGCAGAATAGACATACCCAATTTACAAATGAAGGTGAAAGAGGGTACAGTGTGTGGTTTTAATGAGTGAAAAAATGCTCTCCTAATTCTCTTAGGTTATGGAAAGGTCTATGAAAGCTATTAAGGATTCTTGTTCATCATTAATGTTGTTGCATGAGTTTGGACACATTAGGAATCACCTATCAAAAGCATTGCTGAAAAAAAAATATTATTCCAAACTCCGAGACTAAAGGGAAAAGTTTTCTGTAGTTTTATGGAAAAAAAAAAGAAAAAACACACAAAAAAACTGATTCCCCCTAGAGAAAAAAACAAACTGCTTGAATACTAACAGTGGTATACTGAAAGATGTTTACACCTATTATCAAATGGAACTCTGATCTATAATTAGAGAAATAATTAGAGAAAATCACAAGAAACACTCTTCTTTCAGACCCAACAGAAGAAACAGTTATGTGCTCTCTTGCAGATAGTTCAGACAAAACTTATGGCTTTGGGTTGCATAATAAAAGCACATACCTTCTTCCCTGAAAAGACTGCTCAAAGACCGATGAGAGCACTGATGAGTTCATTCTTTTTAAAAACAATTGTCTGAACATGCTAGGGAAAGAAAGTGAGAAATAGTCAGCAAAAGTAGTTGTGATGTTTGTCTGGGAGCAGGGAGACAGGGACCCCTGGACACTGAATTCATTGGGAAAGCGGCTTGGTCAAAAAAAAGTTTCTGGTCAAGCATATTACCTACTGCTGATGGCTCTTATGTGTTAAAGAAGGCAGGAGTTTGATACTATCCGTGTAAATAAAGTGGACTGCATGAAAGAAAGGCTTTTTTTTTTTTTTTTGCTTATTTGTTTCCAAAGAAGAATCCTGCTTATTCATTCCAGTAGCAATTACCTCCTGAGAAGAGATATTGTCTTCCAGTTTCTCTCAAGCCATCATTTTATGACTGCATGAAACCCAGCTATCTGGCTGCACTGGTGCCAGGTCAAGGAAAGCTAATTTGATAACTGCATAGGCAGAACATGCCATTCCAACAGGACATAAGATTACGGTGGGTACAATACATCAGACAAGAGTGTTGGTATATTGCTTCAGCTGCCAAACCATCCTGCTCTTTCCCCTTCAAGGAGGCATTGACTCTGCCTGCCCAAGTTGACAGTTTTACTAGCAGCATTAGGAAGACTTCACTTCTAATGTGAGTGAGATGAGGCTGAAAGTCATGTAGATCTTCTGCTTCTTGCTTGGTCAGCATTTGGAATGAGGACCTCCACTACAGACATTGCAATAGCTAGTTCAGATGAGCTGAGGTGTCAGCAACTTACTAACAGGCCTTTCCCCTGAGTTTTACACACATTTTTAAGCTTTGTTTCTGTATTCAGTTTGTTGCTGTCAACCTCTCTCTCTTCTCTCTCACCTCAATAATGTCTCTTGCTGGTTCATGTGACCCTGGGCAAGTACCAGATTCCTTACTACTTGTTAACAAGAGTTTGCAAATGACATATTTTCCAAGTGAAGTCTGTGGAAATCCCCTGTCAGCTGTGAATTGTACTATTTAAATTATACTACTGTGCTGACAGATTCAGATTTGCTACTAACCATGTTTGCAAGAAAAAGCCAGGTATGGGAGAAAATTATTTCTTACAAGTAATGCTTTACCTTGGAACAGCTATAGAGAAAGGTTTTTGGCTCAGTGAATTAGAGGTTTCAGTGACATTTTGCTTAATCTTTATGATTATCCATTTGCATAAACCATGAGTGGGTTTAAACTTTCCGCATTGCCCATGAACTGAAAAATGAGCTTCTCATGGTAAGTGTTTTGGCCCTCAACTTTCCTCTGTGTGCTTTCAGGTAACTAGTAGCCACCAGGTTCTTCTCAAATGGCTGCCTGTTTGTCCCCAGGCTGGGGGGCAGCCCAGAACAAGATGGTGGTTGCTCTGAGCTCAGTGATGGTGGAAGGGCCCAGGAGAGCAGGCCCTGGAAAATCAATTTGGTGGCTGCAGCCTGGGGCATTTTGGAAAAGTCCTTTGTTCAGAAAAAAAAACACACTAGCCTGAGTGGTTACTTGGTACTCGAGCACCAGGTTCAGCCACTCACTTTGGGGCAGGGGACACAATACCCCCATGTCTCTATGGGCTGGTAAATTAGGAGATATGGAAACTGGTTCTAGGGGGATCTTTAGGTAGATAAAATGCAGCCTTGCATCTGCAGCTTCCAAATGGATCAAGTTTTGATTCTTCTTTCAGATGCCTGGATCCTGCCATTTACCCAGGAGCAAATGTAACTTCAGCAGAAAGCACAACACCAAGACACCATTCAGCCTGGGGCCTGGTTTCCTGTGGGCCATCCTGTGTGCCTTCTCTGGTGTTTGACAATGCCACTGTGTCCATGCCACAGGCCATCCCTCAGAGAAGGGTACTGGTTTGTGTCTCTTACTCCTGTCTGCCCAGCCCTTCTCCTTGGACCTGTGGGTAGAAAGTATCTTTGAGCTCTCCCTGCCCTTGTCATGGTGGAGGCTGGCTAGGAAGGCCAGAAACTGGGCTGGGGTGGGGTGGGGAAGGGGGTGGAAATGAGTGGCAGCGAGTGGGTACAATGACGTAAAGTTTGGTCCTGTAAGAGCAGAATGTAAAAGTCAGTATGAAACTGGGAGTCTTTTCTGGATGATAACAGCTTAAGCCTCATACCAGTATTGTGAATCACAGTTTGCCTGTTGACTTCAGTGTCCTTTGGAGCAGGTGGGAGGCTGAGGTCTACATCAGCTATTATGGCCACCTGAGGAAGAAGTGCCCATTGCCCAGGCTGCCAATTTTTGTCTCTTGATACAGTGAGAGAGAAGTGGGATAGAGAGAAGTAATCACGGTGCTTAATTTTGCATATACATTTGGTGCCATGACTCCTTTGCACCACTTAATGTGCAGGAGCCAGGATCTGGCAGCTGTAGACACTAGGTGGTCTGAATTGCTCATTACCCTCTTGAACTTAGGTGTGATAGCAGGCTTTTAATCTTGGATGCTGTAGCTGGCAGCCTGAATAGAGCCCTTATATCCTGCAGCTTAAGCAAAGACTGTAAGAATGAAAAGTGGTATAATGTAATCCACAAAGAGGGAATAGGAACAAATATTTAGGAATCAATCTTCTTTATTTCATAAGCAGTATCAAGTAACCAAGAAGAACTCAGCAGAAACTGACCATGGAAGTACCAGAGAAATGCTCAGTGCTTGACTGTAATTTAATTAGCTTTCAATAGCTTCCAGAAAAAATCTCTAAACCTGCATATATTTAAGATAAGCCTTTTGTTCCATTTGTAACCCACAAACTGACAAGGAATCTAGGCCTCTTCCCCCTTCACAGACTCCATCCTCTTTTTATTTTGTTCCCCAACTAGCAGAACTTGATGCTTCTTTTCTTTTTTCTCTTTTTTTTCTTTTTTTTTTTCCCCTGCAGTACTTTTCTTTGACCTCATTCCCCCCCTCAAGTAACTCTATCCTGTGCTGCTATGTTCATGCCCAGCCAAACCTTTATAGATGGCTTAATTATTTTCTTTTCTCAAAGAAAATTCAATCTGATCCCCAATATGCACAGGATAAAATAAAATGAATCAACTGGGAAGCTGCATTATAAAGGGGGAGGGGTAAAAGAAGTTATGTAAAATTTCATGTCGCTGTCAGCCTGTTTTCATAGAATTTGTGTTTGAGATTAAATTAAATCCCTAAAACTGCTTTGATAGCTTCATACTTTGGGTGAAACGAAGCAGATGCATTTTACCCCAGTACCATGCTTCTCATCTCCCCTTGCAGAGAGAGAATGAACTGCTTTGTGAAACAGTTCTATATACTTACAGTATTAAGCAATTCTTCTTTTCCCCTGGCATTGGTATTCTTTTATTCAATTTATCTGTACTATAGCTTGGATAATATTTACCAGATGTTAAATAAATAATTTAAGATAACACAGTCCTGCATGACAGTTGTAATGTTTTGGGTCACCTTTTTATTCAATTTTTAAAAAAAATCACTTCAGTTCAAGATTTCAATATAGTACAACTCAGTAGTGACACTTAATACTTTTTCCTCCTTTAATTTGAAAGTAGTGTTCCCCAAATAGTTCATTTGCCATACTGTTTTTATCTTTAACAAGATAAAATAGACGCAGTGGGTTTACTATTTCAGCCTGATGCCGACAAATATGAAACCAAAGAATATGAAGAGCCAATGTTTTGTAAAAGCCAGTGTTATATAATGAAACCAAATGCACGTCTTGGAATTTAAAAAGAAATCCTAGTGTGAAGATAAAAGGACATGAAAGATAGTAAATGCTGAAATGATACACCACATAATGGTATACTGTCAAGAAAGAAAGATAACATGATAACTTACAGAGCCATCTCAAAGCCTACATAGGTACTTGACCTATAGTTTGCAAGGAAACAATCTTCTTGTTTCATCTGGCTCATATTAAAAATAGGAAAAACAAAACCCTTATTTTTTTCCACTCTCACACATATGGTTTAAAATCCATGCAATTTTTAACTGTCTAAAATTCTTTTAAGCAATTTAAGACAGAAAGAATTATTAAATCACTTTTCCATTTCATTTAATGAAAAACTGCACCACCATCGTTGGTCTATGTACTATCAATTTTAAAGCTAGTAAGGCTCCAATTGGTCCTATGTGCAATCCATCACAAGTGGCATCAGATTTGTATTGCACAAGTTGGGTGCTGGTGAAGATAGAACTGAATAAAACCTAACTCAACATGTAAGTTAACTTTGAGCAAAGCTTAAAATACCTCCCTTTTTCTCCAGGTTAAATGCAAGTTTCCCAATCCAAAGGCAAAAGATAATTAGAGCACAACAATAGGCAAAGGTCATTGTTAACACATAACAGATAAGAGCGTAAAGAAGTTTATAGGTAAACCCTCTAACTTAAAGCAGGGTTTTCAACGCAGCTTGTGAGAGTTAAGCCTCTAATTTCTACTGAATGTCTTTTGTGCCTTGAATATGCTCAATCCTTTCTCAAAGATTTTCCAAAACCTACCAAACCTTGCAGTCCCCTGTGTGCAGGGAACTGCTGCCCTCTTCTCTTGTGCAGGACTGAGGGGCTAAAAAGCTATCTAAGACACTTGTTTTCTTATAAGAGGAGAAGAAGCAATCTACATATCTGGTTTCCAGAAACTACAGGCTAAAATACCATTAGGTTGAAGTCAACCTTTCATCTATCCCACGTATACAGCTTTAAACAGCTGTGGTCTGCTTATAAATGCTCACAGGTCTGCATTGCAGCTGAGGCTGCTTGCAAGTCTTCTGTCAATTATTTTTTGATAGCAAATTGGGATTTAGTCTTAATTCACATTCTTCTGAAATATTTTTCTACTCTACATTTTAGGAAGTGTCCACAAAGCACAAAAAGAATGACCTCAAACCTTTCTACCAGTTATTCTGAACTTAACCAGGTTTTTGCTTCTCAGCTGAAAACATGGATTTTCATCTTTTGCTGGAAAATCTTTGTTTGGGGTTATTGATTAAGGATCTTTAGTCTTCAATTAAGATATCCATGCCTACTGCTCTTCAATAAAACAAGGCCTCATCTGTTCTTCAAAGAAAGTCTATTAAGCAAGCCCTGTTGTAAAATGAGCTTGTCCCCATTTCCCTGGCTATAATGTTTGTTTTCACTAAAACTTTTCAGGATGTTTTTTTCCCAGAGGCACTGTATTGTCTCCTGTTCTAGAGCCTAGACTGGCTGAATTTTATACTCTTGTCTCCCATTCTTCACAATAGCAAAAAGTAGCCATTATCACTTCAGAGAAGACACTTTTGCATGAGTAGGTAGCTAGAGGAAAAGGGAAATAATGGTTTCTGGAAACATACACTGTCTACAGTGGGAGCTGAAGGTGCTCAAAGCCTTTTGAAGCCTTTTGAGTTTACCTGTGAATCCTGTTTCAAAGTGCTATTAGTGGCCTTTCTACCAGAGAATATAAATCTCTACCCTAGATAGATGACTTGCTTGTTAACTGGGATTGTTGCCAGCGAATAGATTCAGCACAATGCTTTTCAAGGTCTAAACAATAATGGGTAATTGCTCACTTAATTGAGAATTATGTGTTTAGCTGCCAAATGTGATACCTGAAGGCCGACTCACAGTTCACAGGTGTGCTTTGGTATTTACGTGTGTGTATTTCTTACTGTGTGGCCTGCTATTAGCTTTTGGCTGCTGCCTGGCTTTAGCGGCTCAGGGTACTTGGGAGGGAGGGAGGGAGTAGAGGAAGTGTTGCTCAGTGCTCATCGTTAAAGCAATTCAGGAAATAAAAGTGAGTGTCTCTCAGCAAAATATATTCCTGGGAGCCTAATCTGAATGAGCAATTCATTGGCATGTTTCTATTTCCAGCAGGGACTGTGCCAATTAAGAGGACTGCATATAAACCCTTTTAGTGATGTACAGTGGGAGGTAAAAATAATGATAAAGTATGGATTTATTTTTTTTAAGCTATTCCTTTAGTAGTTGTGGGGATGGAGCAAAGTGAGACTACTGTCCTCTCTTCTTTCAAAAGCTGTTTCTGTAAGTATCTGGCCAGCAAAGATGTAAATTCTCACTTGGAAGTGCAAAGAGACTTTTTACTTCTTGTGCATCCAGATGGGAAAACAAATATTCCACTGCAGTCAAGATTTATTCTTGTGTTTGGAGAATTAAATGAAACTTGCATCTTTATAGTTGTGGTGTCTTTAGCTAAGCATCTATTTTTGCCTTTGAGAAGGATAGGGGATTCTGAATTAATTTTAGCTGCAAAGGCTTAAGTCTTTTTTTGAAATGTGAAGATGGGAGGGGAATTTGCCCTCAATCAAGCAAGATATGTGCACTTAAAAGACAACATCTTTCTATAAGAGGGAATGGGGAATTATGGTCAACTGGAACTTTCCAAAGACCTCATCCTGGGAAGCATCAACTGCTCCCAAGCCCTGGTGATCTGCTGGGACTTTGGCAGTGGAAGAGCTGCGGCTGTGAGCCCTGCCTGGCTTGCAGTGGGTGCTGTGCAAGCACGGTGTCATTGTTCCTCAAGCTGAAGGCCGCCCAGAAAAATGAATGCATTCCACTTTACTGAAGCGTTTTGAAGTTCCAGCTCTTGTTTTCACTGTGATGCAGAATGAACTTGAGACCTTTAGAAATTTTCAGTAAAAAAAGCAAACAGATGGTTTTTTGCACTACGCTAGTACAGTAAGTGACCCTCATTCAAAACCTTGTGCTAAGGACTTAATTTGAAGTTTTTTCTATATAAAGGTAGGTGCCAAACCACAAAACTGTTGGGTGTCTAGGAATGGGAGGGCAGTAGAAAAGAGCTCTCCTAACAGGAGCTGTGTCAAAAAAATTACAGCTCTGGCCAGTTAGGATGTCACAAAATCTTCTTTAGACACAAACCTGAGAACTAGGAGAGATCCTTGAGGCTGGTGTGTATTGCAGATTGCCTGGCCAGTGTGTGCCTTATAGTGCTGAACAGGCTTGCAAAATATATTAAAGAAACGTTTTTTTAAAAGTACCAAAGGAGCAAACAAAGTAGTCTTTGGATGACCTCTTGTTTCTCTTGACTAGCGGTAGCGTTCATTAATCTGCAGCATATGATAAAGTCAACTGTTCAGCTGGCTCCCAGTAAAATAGACTCCTATAATTGACAAAGCCCCTGCCATCTAAGAATTTGGTTCACTTTTTCATATCATGCTAAAAGACTAAATAAAATCCAATCTTCTGGAGCAATATTGAGATATTACATCCAGATGAAGGGTGGGTGTCAGAAGAGAACAGGCTGCTAGCAATATTCTCTAGGCTTCTTGCCATCAGCTTGGGTTAAAGCAGTGAAGCTGAGGTAAAAAGTAAAGCAGTTTTTATTCCTGCTGACATATAAAAAAGGAGTAGAGGGCACTTCATCCAGTTTTCTTGTTATATGATTATTAGCCTGGGACTAAAATGTTTATTACATTCTTTGCTTCCTAATACAACGCTTGTTTTGTCTTAGGAAATACTGTCTTCTATATAGTAAATATCCATGTCTTAAGATGAAGAAAGAGGAAAAAAAAATCAGATTTGTACTTGGATCAGATTCCAAATGTCCATGAACGTGTGCAATGGAAGGTGGAAATTTTGTATTTCTCCCCTGCTAATTTCATCAGGATGCAATGGCGCTATCCATTCTGCTTTTCAGAGTGTGTCTGTCCTGCCTGGAAAAGCTTTGTATTGTGTAATGGCAGAATATTGTCCCTACTGTGCTGGGTTATTGAAATAAGCAGCGCAGTTACTACAGTCAAACAATCACAGACCTTTGTACCACACTGACAATAGGATTTCCAGCTCTCTTCCACTGATGCAAAGATGTTTATGCCATATGAAAGCTGTAAGACTTTAAATGAAGAGCACATTTAAACGATGAGCTACACAAAGAAGTCCACCTAATGACAAGCTGGTCAGCTGGCACTGCAGCAGTGGCAGGGATTTTGCAAAGAAGGGACAGCCGAGACTGCAAGCTGGCCACAAAAAGCAGATTTACCTTAAAATGTTTCTTCTCAGGTCAGCCCAGCAACTGCCCCAGCTCCAGCTTGGGTGAGTGCTGCAGATCCTGTGGCCATATAGGTCACAAGATCACTAAAGCATACAGACTTTATGGTGTGGTATGGCTCAGGGAACTGTTTTCCTGATTTATGAACCCAGCTTCATGAATAACTGTTTAGTTTTTGTTCCTCTCCTCTCATTGTTATTCTGTTTTCTATTTTGCTATTCCCCTCCTCGCTGCAGAGAGGGGACTTTCATAATACAAGGGATACCCAGGGAATACTGAAGCAATGGTAACTAAGGCACACCATGGAAGCTGAGGGCAAACTCTGTACTGATAGCTATGTGCAGCAGAAATATTCTGTATATTGTTAGTTCCATCTCGTCCTGCCCTTAATATTCCCTCCAGGGCTTTCTTCCCTGGCATACAGTGCAGCAAATACCTAGGGAATATTGCAAAAACCAAGGGAACATTATCTAGTTACCTAAGGCAACTGAAAAGTTTTCAAACTGACCAGCGTAGTTGTGTTTCACAACTTCCATTTAATAGGCAATGCCTGTCTCTCAAAATATCCACATGGAAATGCAGAGGCAACTGCGAAGTTTGAGTGCTCTGTCTGTGTGTCCTGCCTGCATCCAATTAACAGCCAAACTATTTGAAAGGAAAGTTATCAAATGGAATGAATTAATTTTAAAAATAATTGGTATTATTATTATTATTATTATGACAGAGATTTATGTTTTTGCTGAAATTAAGCGATTTTTAAGCTTTTGAAAGCTAAGCCCATTCCCTTGGGAAAAAAGCATCTTTATTTCTATTTATTATTTGTATTAGATTTCGGCCTTTTCTGCGCAGTAAGGGATATTTTGCCATGTGTTATACAAACACAGAACAAAAAGTCCTTCTCTGAGAGAACTTGGAGCCCAAGTATAAGACAAAAACCAGGGAGTTATAGGTAGCTACAAAGAAATAACGAGTTTTTTGACATGTTCAGTTTAATGCGTTCAGCTTCACCTTCTGTGTACACAGTACCATGCTTTGTGCATTGTCCTCCAAGAGATTCCCTGTCTAGTCTTCGAAAATGTTGAGATCTTCGTCATACGATTGCATTTCTTACATGCCTTAATGAATGACAAATTAGCTAGCTACATCTCTGTTTAAAATAGCGTGCTTCTTCTTGGATTTAGCATACACAGAACTTGGTAGAGAAATTCATGTGTCATGGATGTGGTTGCAGGCTCCCTGCAAACTCAAACCAACGTTGCTGAACTGGTTACATTTAAGCCTTGTCTCCAAGGGTGGGTTTTTTATTTTATTTATTTTTTTTTTCCTGGAACTGGAACAGCTGTATTTTAAATGAAAGGCTAAGCCTCAGGAAAATTAATTAAGAAGTTGAATCTTTACAGTCAACTGTATTGTATGTGTGCTCCTCCTGCAGTTACAAATACTGTATCTGGCAGTAATTTGCACTCTCAACAATTCCATTTATTTTTAATTTAGTCAAATGATTCTGTTTAGCTACTAAAGTCATAAAATCAGATTAAAACATCAATCCAATGAAATATATTGAAGTGTGCATTTAATTTTATGCATACGATTACTTCTATTGACTTCCATTTCTACGTTTCAAAAAAATGGAAATGCTTAAGTGTTATAACACACTCTATGATTTTAGTACTGACAACAGAGCCAATGAAATTTCAACAGCAATGAATTTGACCCAGTGCATTGAAAAAAAAAGGTGAGAAAAGCTTTTAAGAATTCAAGAAGATCCAAGCCTTTTCAACTCAGTCAACAGATTGCCCAACATACACCCCTAAGCAAACTTCTCTGGAGTACTACTGTTCATTTTCTTTGTCCTGTTTTGCATGTTTCATCCTGGCTGAAAGAGTGACCCAGACATCTTTCTGCTTGCGACAGAAATAAATAATAATGGAAACCATAAGGGAATAAGGGATATTTAAACATTTACAGTCACAATGGGGATGAGCCACTCTTTCCTTTGGAGAAATGGTATCTCTGATGGAGTTATTCAGACAAAAATAAAAACCCAAGACCCTTCCTGATTTTCAGAACCTATTTTTCTGGAGGGAATATGCAATACTCTAGCTTTGGTAATGTTTCTTTCCATAGCCTATATAGCTATTGGAGAATATGTCATAATTAAATATGTATAATAGGAAAACATCATGTTACATACATATTCAAGAGCAAATGTTAATTGATGGGCATAAGGGAATTTCTAGTGCAGAATCTGACCCTCAGAGATGCTGTCTTTGAGAACTAGCTATCTAGATACTTATATTACTCCCAGCTCTATGATATCTGGGGGCCTTGCAAACGTTAATGAACTTATCCTCACAACCACCTTGTGAGGCTGGGAAGTTTTAGCATCGACTTTAAGGGAGTACAACCAGGCCCTAGGCATGCAGTAGCAGCCACAGAGGAGCTCAGAAGAAATCATGCTTGCTTCAAACAACATTAACTACTTGTTGGATAATAGCTGGGGATAATGGCACATACAGCGTCTGGTGGATTGCCCCTCTCCCATAAATAATTTGGAGGAGAGAGCCTATGAAACTCCAGTGAGAGAGGTTTGGCAAGGAAGTAGGGGAAATAATACTGCCGAGCTTTTGTTTCCCTTCTCTCCTGCCTTCCCATCATGAAAGCCTGATGGCTTTCAGTCACTTGCAGTTGTAGAAATACGCGTGTGTGTGCGCATGTGTGTGAGCACGCGCATGAGCTTAGAAATGAGGAGTGATGTCAGGGAGGGAAAAAAGGAGTATCAAACACATTTCCTGTGTTCAGACAGATAGCTCTGAATGTGATGAAGATGCAATAGTTATATTTTGACCTGCTTTATGCCCAGTTTCTGTTGCATTATCCCCTGCAGTAGCCATCAAAATGAAATCTTCTGTCAACTCCAGCGTGCAAAAGGACTCAGCCCATAAATGTGCAATGAGCAGACACATGAAATTCCTGAGTGCAGGAACATGGACAGGTGGGAATTGCACAGGCACCTTTGACTATTTTTCTCCGTCAGAAGGTCACATATCCTGTACAGGTGTGGCATACTGTCTGAAGGAGAAATGACTTTTGCACATATCCAGTTCACCTTTTGGGATGTAATTTAAGAAGGGACTTTTCGTAAGACACATCGCATATTTGGGCACAGAGGAGGAAGCAGCCTGACACATGGAACAAAGCAGAGACATTTTCTCTCTCTCTCCTGAATGTAAAACCAGGGAACTTGCAAAGCACAAGCAGGCTTCATAAATTCCAGCCGCTGTCAGTCAGTGCAGGAGAGGAATATGGGGGAATATCTGTTACAAGCAGGCACCACAATGGTGTTGGATTCTTTTATTTTTTTATTTTTTTCCTTGGCAGTCCAAGGCAGGTTTGTGTTTAATCCTGCTCACTGTGAAAAGCTACTGGCCCAACTCATTGGGCTCTGGCAAACAAATGTGAATATGCAGTAAATAGCCTCAAAGTGGGAGGGAGCCATCCAGCGCTTGACTTCTGCAAGGTGGAGGCCTGGAGAGCCCTCAGGGGGTTCTCCAAAATTTGGGGCATGTATGCACATCACAGCAACCCCCAGCATCCAGTGGGACCACACCAACATCCAAGGCCACCCGACAATGTTCTCGTGCTGCAGAAGACATGGCAATGCCCTTTCCTGCTAAAGCACAAGTGTTTGTCCCCAGAAATTTGGTTGCAGGCTTGTGGCAATGAGCTCCATAACTGCAGCCTGATCAGCAATTTTGTTTCTACTCTGTAAAAC
Organism: Cygnus atratus; assembly: GCF_013377495.2. Taxonomy (NCBI): domain Eukaryota; kingdom Metazoa; phylum Chordata; class Aves; order Anseriformes; family Anatidae; genus Cygnus; species Cygnus atratus. The sequence goes on from NC_066367.1 coordinate 31,001,607, forward strand.
CATCATCCAAAAGACTTATTTCTGCATTTCTGCAGTCAGACACTCTGAGCTCCTTTTTCACTTGTCTTTCTAGACCAGGAGATTTCAAGCTGTTTTAGCTGTGCTGCTAAGATGCATTTAATATACTGTACATATGGCACTGAAATTGGAAAAAAGGAAGCTTCTCTTACCCCTGAGCAGCCAGAAAACACACCGAGGTTCAGCACAGAGCAAAACATTGTATTGGAGCTTTTCTTGTCAGAGAAGAAAAAGTCGCAGATAACACAGAAGGCAGATGTATTTCTCTATGAGCTGTGTTGTACACTTCCTTTAGGCTCTTATTTATTTATTTATTTATTTTATTTATTTATTTATTTTAGTTACTGCAAACCCTCCTGTTGACTGCTGTTGTGCTGTTGGAGGTACACGTGGAAAAAGGACAGGGTGAGCAAACAGCAGGAAATCTGACGAGCCAGCTCGATTAAGCTTTCATTGAGCTTTGTAGCACCTGCCTGCCCATCTCCTGAAGCCAGTACCTAAGTGAGGAGAAATTATTCTTTGCTCTTCCCTGTGTGCTTTCTTAGGAATGGAGACAGGGACAAGGACAACAGCATGGGGATTTGGGGAAAGGGATGGTGAGAAAATATGCTAGTTATATGTTTCCTGAATAAAAGAACAAGCCCTGTTTTCCTGGGAATATTTTCATAAAATAGTCTTCAAACTTGTCCCCACAGTTCTGGGAATGCTGGTTAGAGAATAATTCTGTTTGTATTCTTTTGGGAATAGTACTTTCTTTTCTTGTCTTTTAATGCCTTAAAAAACAACAAAAGCAAACACCACCACCAACAACAAAAAAGCAACCTTCAAATAAATAGTGTAAAATAAGACATTGATAAGTCTGAAGCCAGAGAAAGAAGTAGACAAAACAATACCCCAGGCCCTAGCAAAGAACATTTGGGAAACTTACCTGAAGAATGATTAAAAAATTGGCTCAATATTTGTGAAGCATTTTGAGGTATTTCTAAAGGGAGATGATATACAATTACAGTGTACCTTAGAGGGATTTTATGTATGCTTAAAGATAAACCATAAACTGGCAGCCTTTTCTTTCTTTGATGGGAGCCAAAATTTTGTTATTTGTCTTTTGTTATTACATAGTTCCGTTTCCCTGACTCAAACATTTTTGCCACTGTTTAGCGCAACACAAATAGCAACCCATGTTAGACTGGGATATTCAATCTAAAAGTTTATTTATCAGAGGCACATTGTTAAAACAAAATCTGACTGAAAGTCTGATGATTTCAACATTGGATTAAATCAACCATTAGCTCCTAAAGAAGCGGAAAGGTAAACTCCATCTCAGTTAAATACAGGAAAGCATACGGAATGATTGCCATATTGTTCTGCAATGAATTTGTGATTTATTATACTCTTTCTGGAGCTGAGAGAAAGAAGGTTTTAGTTCACACCGACTTAAACCCCTAGAGTCTAAAATGTTAATGAACTTGCAAACAAATTTTGCTTACAAAACTGCATCGTGTTAGGTGGTTTGAAATGAAACTAATCTCTACACAGATTAATATGGTAAGAGTGAGCTTGCTCAAAATACAACACAGATTCATTTAATTCATAACAAAGGATTCACATTAACTCTGACCATTTTTTTGTTTTCTTTGAAAAAAATGCAGATTTAGCAATACTGAAGTGTTTTCTAAATTCATTGTAGCTTTGCCAAATTGTCTGGAACAAACACATAATGTTGAAAACACTGCAATGTTTTATTTCATCACTTTAAAAAGAGAATGCTTGAAATCTAAATTACTTTTTGTTTTGAAATTTCCTTTAATACACTTAAAAAGTAAAGCTGTTTTAAAAATATTCTTAAATTTGGAATGATTTGTTCCATGCAAAACACTTTTTTTTTTTTTGATTCTGCAAAACAGTTTGTAAACCAAAAAAAAAAAAAAAAAGGTTATTCAGAAAGTTTTAATTCATCTGGCTTTAATGAGAAACAATTTTTGCATTTAGAGGATAAAAGGTGTGCTTCTAACTCACATTAGTATGAAAAACCCTAGTAAGGTATAAGGAATTTTGTAGGCATAACTGTAAGCAGGCATAAAAAAAAGACAATGTGAGAACCTAGGATTCATCTTTACCTGCATATTTATATGAAAACTATGTTCACTGGGATTTTAACTTACATATTTTATAAATGATTTTCCCTTCACAAGGACTAGGGTAATTAAGATTAGCTTGCTTTGTTTTCAAGAACTGGGCTAAATTTAAAAATTCAGCCTGAAGTCAAAATTTCAAACTTTTAAAGTCTGAGGACAGAGATGGATTTTCTTTTATTAACTAAAGCCTTCCCTATTTATTCAAGTGCTCTTTGGTTCTCCCTCCCTACCAGTCTAACATCACCAGCAGCTTCATAAGTCCCAGTCTCCTTCTCTCTCTCTCACTCACTCACTCACTCACTCACTCGATCTATCATCTATCTATCTATCTATCTATATATCTATCTATGTGATTTTCCTCTTTATCTGCTACACGGCGGTATTTACTTTTCTAGGTAGGGCATGTCTCCATCTCCATCTCCATCTCCATCTCTATCATTTCCATCTCCATCTCCATCTTCATCTCCATCTGTGTTCTCCATTTGAAGTATTATTGAACCTAATAATGTGTGTCTTTAAATTTGATGAGAAGCATAAACTGGTAGAGCACTCCTACTTTCAGGGAACGGCACTCCCACATTATTTTTCCATCATCATCCTCATAGGAATGAAAATATATTGATAAGGCATCCTGCAGCCTTTTCATCTTCTGCATAAACAACCAATATATCAGTTTAACCAGAGGTATCAGCAATTATAAATCTTTCTCTTGTTCTATAAAGCAAGGAAATGGGACTAAAAGTAGAGAAAAAGAGAACAAGGCAAGGCAAAGTTTTGAAGGCTACAGTTATGAAAATAATATCTGAAGAATATATAGACCAAGGCTATGACTACAATCTCAGCAAAAAATAGGAGGCATTCAGCCAGATCTTTGGCTGATGTAAATCTGCACAATGTACAAAAATCATTAACACAGGGAAGGAGCTGGCCAAGTGCCTTCTGCTTGAGGCATAATAGTCATGATTTAGTAATCTCTACACTCTTAGTGATGAAGACGGGCTGATATTCACCAGGTAAAAATTCAAGCCCTCGTCTCAAAATCAAGATGGCTTTAACCTAAGGTAAATTTCATGCAACCATCGCATGGAAAAACAAAACAAAACAAAACTCAAAAACACACAGTAATTGATTGTCATTATTTCACTTTTGCGTTAAATCGAAGCATATAAATCTGCCTGCTTGTTCTGGGCTGGGCTGGCCATTCAGGAAGCTCAGTGTGCTTGTGTATGAGTGGTTATCTGTTGTCTTCTTGAATTGCTGTTTGCGATTTTACCGGCCACCCAGAAGGGTAATAGGGCAAATAATGTGCTGATGTTAAAATGCAACTCAGAAATCACATTTTAGTGTGTGTATGTATCTGGGTGTTCACATCTGTGTGTGTTTACAGAAAAACCTTTGCAACAGGCACATTAAGCACAACTGGACCCGAAAGACAGAACTGTGAATTCAGCCAAGGATTCATTATTTTTTTCCACAGTTTGGATTCATGCTGAATTAGAGCAAAGCAAAAATCCCCTACTTGGGAAAAGGCTACTAAAATTTCATTTCAGAAAATCAAAACACTATGTTTTCTAAACAATCCAGTCTCCCCGCATTGTTCCAATGCTCAGCAAAACTGGCAGTAAGGTCACCTGGAGAAAGCAGCATCAGGCTACAGCCTCACTGTGCTCCAAATACAGATCCTATACCCCAGATCCCTAATCCTGTTCTGCTGCACGGCTGAGAGACAGCCTGACTCCAGGTGAAAATCTCAGTTTTGTTTCTTGGGTACTGGAGCTGGAAAAAATATAACTATCTTTTTATGTATACATATATACACTTATCTTTATATATATATATACACATCCATACATATATATGGGCACAGGCAAATTCTGCTTTGGATTGGGCAATATTTCCCTCCACCTAACAGGCACCATGAACTTTGTCATTTTCATTAGATCTCACCATTTCCACTGAAACTTAATTTCACTGGGTTTCTGACCAGCTTTTCTTACAGCCAAATACTGACTCTGATTAGCTTTGGCTATTTTTCACAACAGTCTAAGTTCTTTTGCCCATTTTTTTTCCCCTACAAGAAGATACAACAGTATCTTCAAATATACTTTCTTGGAAATGTTTCCAACAAAATACCATGTTTTACCAACAGTCTCATTCTCATGCAAATTTGTATAAAACATATCATTCAGAAAACACAAATTTTAGCATATGTAGTCAAGTGATAACCACATATAGGAGGCATATGAAAGCGTTCTGGTTTAATTTGAAATTTGCTCTGTTCAGGATCAGCTAGACTTTAAAATCTGGGATCACTTTGGGTGTTCCTCAGCTGAAACAGAGCTATGGGGAACACAGAATGGTAGGGGCTGCTAATATAGAGCTCGTGAATATTCAGCACACTTTAGCCTGTGTCAGTGGATTTAAAGGCAGTTTGTAAATCAGCTTCCCATTCTGTGTCTTCCATTGCTGAGCCCAGAAGTGTAGTCCAGGCAAAACTTCCAAAAACAACAGATATTAGTGACTTTCTGGATATTTCAATGTTAAATAAGAGATGAAAATTAAATCTAAAAGGTTTAAACAGGAATCTGCAGTGTATCTCAATGTACAGGCTGTGAACGAATGAGAACAAGGGAGGCAAAATCAGACATTCAATGTATCAAATGTAATAAATCCTCTGAGGCTAATCAGCCCTCCTTGCCCCCCCTAACCTCAACCCCATGCTATGCCAAATAGTGAAAGCAGATGTCTTATGAACAGGTAAAAAACAATCTGAATTCCCATTCCCCACAACTGAAACAAAATGTAGGGTTTGGGGTTTTGATTTGGGAAGCTTCCAAACTGAACTGCATGAGACATTTTATCCAAAGCCCTTCAAAGAAACAGCCCCAAAAGAGGAATTCAATTTAGCTGGCACAAGGAAAGAAGATCTATTGTAATATGGAAGAAATTCAAATGCTAGAGGAGAGCAAAATGACATCTCAAATTGCTGTGATTTATCTTGCCTTGCTCACCTATATTTCTTCAAAATATCAAGCTAAAAAAACCTTGTTGTAATGCTTAATACACAGCACAGAAATCTTCCCCTTTCCATGCCCTTTTCCCCTCTAGTTGTAAGGAATTGCAACTAAAAATGCCCTAGCTCTGGACTTGGAAGAAAATCTCTCTTCTGCAGTATACCAGGATCTTCAAATTATTGCTCTTAGCATCAACCTGTGCATAAAGAACATGTTTTTAAGGTGCTTTACTCCTTGACAGAATGTAAATGAAATAACAAGAGTGGCTGAGACAATAAATGTTCATGTCCGCATGTGTGTGCATTATAGGTTCATTTTCCCGACTAAATACTTTAGGAGCCTACCAGTGTGATTTACTTCCATCACAGGGACAGGCTGGGGTAACACAATATCATTCCCCATCCTCTGACTCAAAGCCTGGTTTGAGACGAGTCTGATTCAGCAAGCATAAGCTGGCACTTTCAATAGCATTGCACCTATTTATACAAGTAAGAAAGCTGGACGGAATGAGCTGTTTCCATCTACTGGCTTTTTAGTGACTGGTATGCATTTCACTACCGATTAGCCAGATACTTATGTCCATGCCTCCTTGCCTGCTTTGATTCTGACAGGCTGCTCTTTGCTTTGAACAGACACTGGCCGGGCTCTGGTGTGCCAGACACAGCTTTTTGTACAACCCTTGGCAGAACCCCCTATTGGCACTGTGTGGGCACCCGTCCTGGCAGCACCCAGCTGTGGGCAGCTTGTTCCCTTGTGTCAAAGACCAAGGGCAATGTGTTTAACTGGTGCTCATTTTCCTTCTCTTGGAGTAGCCAGGAGAGCAAAAATACCAGGTGAGGCTGCTTATCTCTGCACACATTTCATGTCTACCTAAAGGCACTTTTGGACTGAAATAATGCTTCCAGGGAAGCGATATATTAAAGGTCTGAACCATGTGGCTGGACAAAGCTTAAAATGATGATTTAGAATCCTTTACAGGACTGGGGAACCTCAATTTGGTATTAATAGAGTTCTGCAAAGGGATGCTGGAAGTATTTTCAGAAAATGGCTGAGGAGAACGTCTTTTTTTTTTTTCTTCTTCTTTTTTTCCCCTCTAATTCTTGTACCACTGAAACAGCCCTCATCGCTGGAGTGGGTCTCATACCTGCATCTGTACAATTGTCTCCACAATGCCTTCTGTTGTTTGGGGATCTGTGGAGGAGATAACTAGCAGGAAAGGAATCTGATCTCACTGGGTCTTTGTGAGAGTTTTGATGCAACCTTTAGCTAATTAGTTTCATTTAATATAAATTCTCATGGCTGACGTTCTCAAGAGACAGGAGGACTGATCTATGAAAGGAAAAAGCTGTTATCCATAGCAGTACTTTTGTATGCTCTATCTTCTTGGGGGAAAAGGGGTAAGAGGTAGGCTATGAAAAGCCACTATTGCCTGAACGCAGGTGGAGGGTTGGGTTTTATACAGTCATTCCTGTGTGATATAAGAAACTAGTTTATAAAATATGTACCCATAAAATTCCCATTGATTCGTAGAATAAGCTGAAATAGCCCACAGAACTGTAGAAACTCCACCTAGTTGAACTGATGCTGCATCGTAGGAAACTTTTAAAGTCATATGGACTGTAACAATGCTGTGAAATGTTTCCCCATTGTGGCTTCCCTTGACCAGAGCCCTTGCAGTCAAGAACTAGTCCAGAAATAGAGGCAAGACTTGGTGTGAAACTTTGAGAAGTCAAAACCGTGGCAAGAAATGCAGGGAGCTGGGGAGCTCAGGGGCATCTCTATAGGTATCTGTGCTGCTCAGCCTCAGACCCTGCACGTTAGCTGTTTCAGATGAGCCCTAAGAGTAGCAACTCGGACATGTTTATGTAGTATAGGTAAAGGAAAAACAGAGAACCACATTCCTGTCTGATGCTCAGAATATAAATCTGTCAGAAGAGCCTTCGGAAGAGATTTTGGCCTTGGAGTAATGAAGTGAAGGATCTGTAGGTGAGTACAGATGACTTAGTAAACTAACATAATGGCTGATTGGGGAGTTAGCAGCACTAGGGAAATTTGGAGTGAAACATACCCTGAACTTTCGCTGTGACTATGCCACTCAAGTTCACTGAACATGAGTATTTCCTTAGAATTAATGGAGATACCGTAGGGAAAATTATCTGTTGCATTTTGGTAGTTTTTGCATCACTCACAAATCTCCTTCCTTCCTGCCTCCCCTCAGCCTTGGGGACTGAGTCATCTTGGCTGAGTGTTTGCATGGTGCCCCATATGCAGCTGTGGTGGGGTAGGGCAGGAAAGGGACAAAAAAAGAGCCAGGTCCTTCCTTCTCTATCAGAATTCAGTCTGCCTTCAAGGAGACAAGGGGCAGCCAAGTGGTAAGCAGTGCTCAGTAAAACCTGCAGCAGATTGGAAATCCAGAGCCTGAAATTCAGGAACAGGTTGATCTTCTACTGCAATTCCTTTGCTCCAAAGAAGTGTGATGTAGTCCATGTAATGTGAAGATGTATTTACTTAGTTTATGAGGAAGTTGGTTTGTAACTGTTTGAAAGCTAATCTTCGTGATATTAAGATAAACTGTAGAAGAGATGGCAAAGATGGCACTCTACTTCCTACAACTTGAGCTTTCAAGGCTAAACACAGAGAAGTGTGGAGGAATGTGTCATACTGCATTGCTCAAAGATTTTGCAATAATAATACGCAACAAGAATAGGGACAATACCTTTCCAAAAACTAACACTGATAAAATTTTCTTTTTTTGGGTTGTTATCTCTTGTAGGCTGTTCATCCCTGTTTCTTCCCACCACTTTTTTCATCTCATCTCCATACCTTGTCATTCTTATATTCCCATCTTCTTTTCACTCATTTCTTTAACCCTATGCCACTGAGTCCCTCTGTTCATTTTCCTGCTCCTTTACCATTATTAATTCTCCCCATCCAACTGTTGCCTGGGCTAACTATTCTGGTTAAGCAGTAGGATTGGAAAAGCCAGCACTTATTTTGAGAAGACCTTATGGGGAAAGAGGATTCATACAGTAATCTCAGGTGAGGGTCTAAACATTTCCCAAATTCTCTGACCCCTAAATATGAATATCATTTGACTTTGAATAATGAGCTATTCGTTCATCTCTATATAAAACCTCATGTATCCTGACAGTTCCCTATTGCCTTCCTGTCTGAAGTGGCTCAGGAGTATAAATTATTCTAGCGAAGGTTGGCAGTAATTTATGCTCAATAAATTGACTATAGATCTGCTTGTTTCAGTAGGTAGCATGGGAAGGGCTTATACATTTTGCTAAATTCCCTCATTTGTTCTCGGACAGACTACTCGCCTTTCTGGGGCTGATCCATGACTCCCAAACTGCCGTGATAGGCAGCTACTTGAATGCCTCAAGTAAAACTACTCATGTGAGTAACAAGTTACCAGTGTAAAGAAGAGGTAGCTACTTTGCACTTTTAAAAGTCACTGGCACAACAATGTAAAAATTAGAAGTCATATTTTGCAAAATATTTAATGGACTACTGACAAAATGAAGATTTAGTGATGGCTGTTCTTAAAAAATCCCTCTCACTTTCCATGGAAGAAACTTGTTCATTTTTTTAGTCTTATTTTTGCCATAAGAGCATGAAACAGGCCATGTAGTTTTTTATTTTCTTCCTTTTTTTTTTTTTAATGTAAAAAGACCATTTTCTTTGTAGGACTTCTGCAGAAGTTTGATATGATCATTTTGTCCAAGGTGTAAAAGACAAAGGAACTCATCACCCCCCAAATGCAATTTGTTGTGGATAAGGGAGAGAGGTTTCACTCATAATCATTAGGTTTTAGGTGATACAGATACTGAACATGATGAACCAATGAGGCTTATCAGGTGTGATAATCAAAACAGATTTTCTTTTGTATCTGCTGTAATTTCCTCTCTCATAGAGAAGTCTGACTTTTGGACACTGACCACCACTTCATAAATATAGACACATTACTTTATTGTTCTGTGTGGAGATTGTCACCTGATATTATAAATCAGTGATGGCAATGATCATTGTGCCTGAAGTTTGATCAGATTTTGAAGCTGTGTGGGAGAAGCAAGAGCAGCTCCACGTGCCTGGGCACCATCACACCCATTTTCCTCCCATTAGTGCCTGCAGTTGTGGCAGCTGTGCCAATGCAAAGCTGTGGGTGAGTCAGACACATCCCATGATACACATGTGAGCAGTGGGCCCCAGCCCGCTTGCCTTGTGGTAGGCATACAGGCAGAAATTTTGGGCTGGATCCTTCTATGAATACAGCACATGTGCATCTCTATGCAGTCTCACTGTAGACAAAAGGATGAATGGGTCTGTCTGTGAGTCAAAATCTGGTTTTATGACAATCAACATAATTAAAGGACAAACTGTGCATTGCAGTGTAATTCTGGCTCCACCGAGACTATGAAAACATGGCTGTTGAATTCAATGAATCCACAGGACCACCTCTTCCATCAGTCCAGCTACGCACAGAATTTAGTTTTGGTTTGCTTTGCAGTTTTATAAACTTTGCTATTAGCATAGTGTCTGGACACCTCACCAGTTGACAGCTTTGCAGCAAACTGTGATGCTCACAGTGAGCCTCACTGAGAGAAATGGAAACGCAAAATACAGCATTGGGGTTTTTGCTGACAATATGCTTTCAGTACTTGTCAGTTGTACAAACGGAGGCACCATCAGCTTTGGGTACCTC